>NW_009647828.1:2902809-2907559 GCF_000708025.1 Charadrius vociferus
GGGAAAATCTCTAACTCCAGAGGACTTTTATAAACTAGCTATAGAGTGTCCATGCATCAGGCAGCCTGTGTCCATTTCTTTTCCTGAAAATAACAAAACCCTAAATTTATTTTACTTTTTTAAAGCAATTTTATGGTTTGTTTATTTTTTTTAGAAATTTTGACTCTATGTTTCAATTTAGAACAAACATACTTAAATAATTTCCGATTTTATCTAGAGAAAGAAATATGTCATTAATGAGGTAAATAAGACTCTCTTTTCACATTACAGTCTATTTCTGTCCTTTTCTTTAGTCTTAGATTTCAGAAAGGCTGGTTAATTCTCTTGCTTTTTGTCTTTCTTGTTCATTCTTGACACTATTCAAAGTCAAAAGAGGACATTGCTGAACAAAATAAAACATGTGTTTAAACTTCCGTTTCAGCTAGAGAGACAGATCTTAGAAATCTGTCAGGAATATTGTTCTTGTCCATTTACAAAAAAAAAAAAAAAATCAGGTTATTTACCTAGACAATCCAAGGCATGCTGGGAGTCTCTTTAGATTCACATCTCTTAAAAGAGCTGTAAGAACAAGTAGAACATATTCTGCGATCATAAATTATTATTTTAAATATTTTTTTAGGTTTCACCTATTTTCGTATTTTGCTTATTTTCTGGTGTGTTAGCAGTTATACTGAAGCAAAAGAGAAACATTTTGAATATTTTCCATCTTCAGAGTTGTTGGATCATATTTGAAGAAATACTGATTTGCAATTTAAGTTACTCCAACGTATCTGGACTTTCATATTCTCCTTCAATAGTTTACTTTTCCCTCCCCAAACCATAAAATCTGTTATATATCCCACAGCAAAAATTTTCACACCACTCCCCCAGTGCATAAGTTTTAAGGAAACATCCTCACTCAATAGAAGCCTTACAATTAAATGATGAACCAAACTAACCAGAATTTGTTCAGTGATTCACAGCAACACAGGAGGAGAAAAAAAAAAGATGCTACTCTTGGTTGAAGGAAAAAAAAAACTTATGGGAAAGGCTGTCCATTTTGTGGTCCAGTTCTCTCCATTAAAGTCTGTCCATATTTCCTCAATGATACAAAGCAAAGCTCTCTTTCCTCCTAAGAGTATAAGACATCTTGCATCTACAGCTAGTGGGCTCACAAGGATCTTAGTAATTAAGGAGATTGACAGAGCTGTGGAAATCGAAAATAGCACCTTTTGCAACCCTTTTGCTCCATCTCTAGTGACCATTGAAACAGGGGAGGAGAAGCGAAGTGGTGTTGGACTGCTCAGTGTTGCACTGAATGGTTGCTGTCTTTGCTGCAATCCATCCTCCTGCCCCAGGAGGAGGAGAATGAGTGACTGATGTATGGCCAGCATTGGGCTGGACTGACTGATACTTACCCTGTTTTGCTGCTCCTAGCTTTTTTCTCTGTAGCTGTTTACAGAACCTATGCCTGACACTGGACTAAACAATGTTGACCCTCAGTGTTCTGCATAAATATTCAGCTCTGCATTAAACTCTTTGAGTCTTATGTATTGATCTTCCCATCATCACAAATGTCTATGTTTTATCAGGCAGTAGCATCATCTGTTCAGTATACCTCTTCGTCTTTTCTGGCAGTCACGTTTCCTCACTGTGTTGCAACTAAATAATGACAGAATCTAAATATTGCGATTGTTGTTTGTATGATCAATATTCATTTGCACAGTCAATATTCATTGTACTGTTGGAGTCATGGGCCAGTACTGTGGTGCCTGATGCAGCTTTCGACACAGGAGGGGCATTGCTTTCCTGGAATTATCATTATTCTTCTCTGCAATCTTCTCATCAAGAAACTGCTGTGTTTCATATGTTCCTGGTGATGTAAGCAGAGAAGAGCTCAGACCAACACCTAGATGAAAACACAGCTTGATTTTGCAGTTAATAATATGACTGTGACTGAAACCAGAAGCTTGGACTCTTTAAACCCCAGTCCTCACTCCTTCTTTAGGTAGATCTCCTATTACAGTATGAGTGAATCTGTTAATTAATTTGCTACAGCAAGCAGGAGATATCTGTCAGCACAGACGAGTTACTGCAGTACCCACCCATTTTAACTAACAATGTATAAATTAATATTTCTGATTCAGTTATGCAACCTTTGTTGACAAGCGCTGTCTCCTTTGTGATGAGTACTATAACATCTGCCTTGAAAAAGGAGTACCTGTCTAAGCAGAGATGTAGTAAACATAATCTTGCTGTCTGGATGTAGTTTAACAATATATGACTGATTCACTGTGACTACAGGCAAATGAGAGAGCTATCAAGACCACACTAAAAGTATTTGCATCTAAAGCATAGTCTTCCCATCCTTCTCACAGCCACCGAGAACAATTAGTTTATAATACAGTCACAAAAATTTGTTGCCAGTATTGCTTGCTTTGGTACAGGAAAAGTTTCAGCTGCACTGGAATGACTTGCACAGGAAAAAAATGTACAGTTTTTCCTGTTGGAAAAGGAAGGGAGGAAAAATTCAGCAGTCTTTCAAAATCTTGCAGGGGAATTTCAGTGTGTATTGTGCTGCCAAGCATCTTAGTGCTTTGCCACTAAATTGGTATTGTGCTGTTTAGAGCAGCTGCTTGGTGAAATCATTCCTAAAGATAGGGTGAAGTGTCATTTATATCCTGTGATACACGGCTGTATGTCTCTTGCTGTGGGGAACCTGCAGCTTCTTCTGTGCTGTGGAAGAATGATACATGTACCAGTGTGCGATGTCATGACCACGTCATCCTAAACCCTGAAAGTCAAGGGATAAAACTTGTTTCTCCATCATGACCCTGCATTTGTGACATTTCCCTCTTGCTGAGCCTTCATTTTTTCCAGAGATGAGGACACGCAATGTTTTTGCAAGGTCGTGACCTCTGGGCTCAATAATTGTTTTTTCTCTCTGGCCCATTTCCACAGTTTTCTCATTCAATTTCATTAACCTGGTAATGAGGGGAAGAAGTAAGACAGGTTCTGGTGTACACCAGCAAGTTTCAGGGGAAGGCAGGCAATTATATTTCTAACTGAACCCCACATATACCATGTTGTATTACAGAGCTTATGTGACTTGAGTTACGTGGAAGAATTTGTTGTACCACAACCAATTCTGTGAAGCACTGTAGATGAGGATCTAGGAAGGTAAATGACGCCGAAAAAATCCCCACCTAAACAGAAGAATTGGAACACAACTGGAAAATTCATTCTGTGAACGTTTTCATCGCTGCTTGCTTTTACAAGGACTGTGAGCAAACAAATTTTTATTCGGAAAAAAAAAAAAAAGGAAAATCTAAACATTAGGGATGAATGAACAAATTAGTGTTTTATTTTGTATTCACATAGAAAGTGCTGCAGACACTGAGATCTCACAGCACTTTGGGAACTATCAGCAGCCGTGATGAAGAGATTTAGCATATAAGATGGGGGGAGGGGAGGGATTTAAACTTAGATGGAGAAATAAGTTGCGGATTGTATTAATGTCATAAAAACTTAAAAACTGAGAGCAAACAGATAACATTCACACACAATGTTTTTTCCTGTTAAGAGGCACATCATATGGTGGCAATTTTGACATCTACATGCCAAAGATGTCAGTAAGATTTGGGCCTCTCACTGCAAGAAAAACATTGAGGTGCTGGAGTGTGTCCAAAAAGGAGCAACGAGGGTGGAGAAGGGTCTAGAGCACAAGTCTCATGAGGAGAAGCTGAGGGTACTTGGGCTGTTTAGCCTGGAGAAAAGGAGGCTGAGAGGAGATTTTATCACCCTCTACAACTACCTGAAAGGAGGTTGTAGAAAGGGGGGGGTAGATCTCTTCTCCCAAGTAACAAGCGATAGGACAAAAGGAAATGGCCTCAGGTTGTGCCAGGGGAGGTTTAGATTGGATATTAGGAAAAAATTCTTCACTAACAGGGTTGTCAGGCATTGGAACATGCTGCCCAGGGAAGTGGTGGAGTCACCATCCCATGTACTTAAAAAGACATGTAGACATGGTTTAGTGGTGGACTTGGCAGTGTTAAGTTTATGGTTGGACTCGATCTTAAAGGTTTTTCCAACATAAATGATTCTATGGTTTTATGATTCTAAGACTATACCTCAAAGACGCAGAAAAACAGACTTGCCCTGAGCTCTGGCCTGTCTGAGGCTACATTTTAGATATTTACAGTACTTATTCTTAGTCCAGTGATGCTTATAGACCACAGGCATCATAGAATCATACCCTGGGGGGGCCAATTCAGCAAAGGGAAAAGAAATTATCTCTATTCTGTGTCCTTGAAAGGTAGGATAAGAGTATTGTTTTTAACATAGCATGGAAAATTCAAGTTAAATATTAGGAGCAAAAAGACTGTCAGGACTGTGATACACGGGGATATATTGACTAGGCAAGCCATGGAGTTGCCAACGTGCAAGATCATTATGAACATGTTATACAAACATCTCTTAGGAATGACAGGAACAACTGAACCTACTTTAAAGAAGGCAGAAAAACTGTATGATTTTCGGCCCTTCCAGCCATGTAGTTCTATATTTCTGGGTGATCTGGGATAAAATAGGAAACCATCTGAGAATTAAAAAAAAAAAAATATAGGCCAGCAAGAGCAATATAATTTATTCTTAATACTTTCCTTTCCTGTGTCTTGTATTTATCCTCTGCTGTCAGCCAAACTCCTTCACAGTCCAGGACCATCTCCTGTAGCAGTTCATCTCCACGAAGAGCCTCTCTGCCTCATTTCCT
>NW_009647828.1:2907590-2924338 GCF_000708025.1 Charadrius vociferus
GTGTTCCTACAAAAGGAACACACAATCCATACAACTATGAGGCTTCTGGCATCCTCCTACTGTCTTGGCTTTTTGCCAATTCCCTTTTTCTTAGTGTAGAGGTATGTCTTACATCTTTTTTTTTTTTTTTATTTTTGGTTCCCGTTCAAAGTTTAAAAGGTATAGCCCCTGTATCACGAGTTCATTTACTAACAATTTTCCTTTAGTGTTACATCTTCATTTTTTGCCTGTGTGAGAGCAGATTCCAAGGTAGTTTTTGAACCTTGGTCAGTCTGCTCATCCACATTAGAAAAATCTTAGGTGCTCTGCATTGCAGTATTCCCCATAGCCTCTCTCTTGATATAGGATCTAAACTTTTTGTACTTTGCAATATATTTAAATTAATGATCTATAGTATATGGTGTGATTAGTAGTCTGGGTAATTCTGTATTAGAAAATTAGCACCTGATATAGCTTTGGCTGTTGGTTTTTTATGCGTTTTAGCTGTTGATTTAAGCTACCACTGTGGAAGCAAGTACTTTAATAAATAACTATTGGACATGCAGTTCTACGTTTGTCAGCTCAATATGCTTATGTTCCACAAAGCACTCCTTGTTTAACATTATTATTGTCTTCCATGGGACTACCTGAATGAATAAAAATTTCTCACATGAGCAAGCTGTGTGTCCCAGATGGTATTCAGCCATACCTACAGCCTTCGCAGCTTTCAAAATACTGTCTTGGCAGTATTGCTGGACTTCACTATTTGCACTGCATGTTTTCAAATGGAAAAAGAACAGGGCTGTGATCTGGCGGTTCTGGATTCTCTAATCATCTCTGCCCTGGTCGTCTTCTATGGCTTGAGGAAAGGTTTGCTCCTCATTTTCTGCCTTTATAAAACAGCGACAACAGTATTGATGTAGAACAGGTCTGTGGTAAAAATACACTTGTAAAATATTTGCCAGTCTTAGGATGGCAGAGGCTAGATGAAGTCTAAGTCACTAATTATAGATAAACTAGAAGGCAAAGATTAATTTCATGTAAGTTGTGTTCTTATTGACATTCACTCTGTGCATTGGTTGTATGAAGGGAGAAGGAAAGCAAGAGACTTACCATCCAGAAATGTGCAAAAAAAAATTTGTGGGTTTTTTTTTTCCCCCAAAAAAACATTGAGGACTTCTACATTTATTGATCCAGATTTACTGCAGTGGTTAGAAGTAGTGCACTAACTTTACAACACACTTAGTGTTCACAAATTGGCTGAGTGTATGGTATATCATGCCAACACTTACACTCTTTTACTGCAGTGCTTTAAGGCCAGGACCTAGCTATATTTCAGAGGAGTAAAAAAGAGGCTTGTAATTTCATCACTCTCCAAGTAATATGGTAGTACTGCAATACTCATGGAGGGGATATTGACTCAACACGTACTGGTATTTGGCCCTAAATCACTACCTGTATGACTGATAAGGGAACAATACCTGTGGGCTGTATTGCAAAGAAATGGCATGCTTGACTGCACATCACTAAATGTATGAATTCAATACATAGAGTCTGGAGATTTTACCACTAATTCAGAAAGATGACAATCTACAGGAGGAGCTCAGGCATCAAGGTGTGCAGTTGCCTGATCAATTTGTGAAATCACAAATAGGCGAAGAGAACACTACTTTTGTTTTCAGGGTATTTTGTTTGGATTTGTTTTCAGGGTATTTTGTTTGGATTTGTTTTCTTTTCACCGGCTGTATACAGCAGCAAATCTGTTCTGATCACATTCTTTCTATAAGGCTATTCTTCCCTGCAAACGTTCTGTATTTGACTCCTTGCAGATTTTTGTGAACAATTCATCAAGGAAAAAATGTCAAATGAATGTGACTTTGTAGCTAAAGCTGTGTGAAAGTCAGCAGGTTTTGTTCAATGGGATGTGTGCACACAGTGTATTTTGGTTTTCGTTTGCATGGATTCATGCCTTCTGAGCTACAGGTTCAGACAAGTCATTGAAACCCTCTTCAAATGTCCCCATTTATTCTGGCTTCATGGTGAAACCACCGTAAACAGTCGGCTCCTATATTTGAAAATAAAAAGGCATGACTCACCTCTACTTTCTTCCAGCTTTATGCCATTTCTAACTCCACTGATTTCAGTGTCGGCCTGATTTTGGAGAAGTTAAACTGACATAAACTTAAAATGATACAACATTGAATCAGATCCCTCAGGCTTAAAAGATGTATTGCAATGGTATCTGTTCACTGACCTTTGTGAAATGAATATGGAGATTTCAGTTCAGTTCCTATTTGCAGCACATCGTCAGCACTAAAGCCACCATCATTAATACATCTCCTCTCTGCAGTGCAACAGCTCTGCAGAAGTATAGACCTTTACTCTATTCGGACAAGAGTAAGAGACAGTGTCATATATCTTAGGAGAAGAGGACATCTCTGGGGTCAAACACTGCATTCTGCATCCATATCACACACACACAAAATCTCTTTTATACGTTGAAAACCTTTCTATTAAAGAGGTGGTTTGTTTTTTTTTTTTCCTTCCCTTTGCTTGACAATAATCCTCTTCAGCAATCAGGTTGGTCAGTGAAAGCACTTCTGCCAGGACCTTAGTGAATGGCTTCAGTTTGGTCTTTTCACCTTTCAGCTTCTTGACATGGAATAATGAAGTATTCAGACTTTAAATAAAGAGAGATTATTTCACAAATTGCAGGATAACCCTGCCACTAGAACTCTCCATGCATTGGGAGATACATGAGCACCTGAGGACTGAGGTGATTTTGCCTTTTCAATAGCTTACTTTTAAAAATTTTATTCCCCGCTTACCTGTGGGACCCGAGAGTGAACTTTCTTTATCCTCTCTAAGTAGTTTTGTGACCTGGGCATGCCCCCCTTATGTGTCCCTACATTAGTCACTGTGATCTGCAGTCAGAGAATACTTATACATGTAAAGCCCCCTATTACAACCATATATCGATTTCTTCAAAACCAAGTTATTTCCCTATAATCTTCAAATACTAATTTTAAAGAAGTAGTAAACAAATTGCTAATTCCTTCTCAAACGATGTTTCAGGCAATTGTGATGTCTGTGCTAACACAAAGCATTGCAACATATAAAACTGAGGTGTAGTTTGCACTTTAGATGAAAAAATCTACCCGATGTCTGGGAAAATTGGTGGAAATCAAATTGTTTTACTTATCCTTCTTGTGCAAAACCTGATGAAAACATCTTTTAGCTGGAATTTTTCCAAGCCTTTCACAAGATTACCTGCTTTGAAAAATACTTTGAAGTTTACTGATGAAAAGCACACTAGGTAGTAGCTGAATATTATTATAAACACATGAGACAGGAGATCTGAAAAACTTTTATTATTATGTGCTGAATTATTCTTATGGTGAAGAACACCACAGATTTCTCTTTTAATTTACCTTCTATTGCTTGAAAATGTCAAATCACTGTTAATAGTAAAAATGTGCAGATTAATAGTTTTCTTCTTATTTATCTTGGCAGACCACAGAGAACCTTGATTATATTTACTGTTTCTGGCCCATGAATATTGTCACCTTTTTTCCTTGATTAACACACAGGGCTCTAATCATAAACCATCTTAAAAAGAAAATGTGTGAGGCTGTCTGCCAGAGCTTTCAGAGCGAGCTTGTCATAACTCAACAGCCCTTCCAAAAGTAATTTCAAAAAAAATTAATTTTGTTGGTGTTAAAGATATTTGTACTTTAAAACTTATTAGTTCCACATCCACATTCTTGAGGGGGAAAAAAAAGTATAATATACATTTTCTGTAATAAACTTACTTCTTCTCCAGAAAAGAGAAGAAAAAAAAAATAAATTTTTAATATTTCTTTCATATGCAAATTGTAAAGAAAAAGTACTTAACTGCAATTTACTTGGGCCGTAAACCATGGAATGTTATGGCAGAAATTCTATTCTATAAGAAGAATGAGTGTGAATGGGATAATCTATTGAAAATAAGATTATGGACAGGAAATGCTATTATATATTTCTTATTCAAGATCTTTGTACCAATAGATAATAAAAAAATATTACCTATATATATACACTTACACACACACAATCACACACTTGTATATGCGTGCGCATGTGTGTGTGTTTATATATCTTTCAAATATGTGTATTTAGATAGAGCTGTATCTACAAAATTAATACCTAACTTGTAAGGAATGAAAAAGATTAATTCTTCCATGGCAGCTTTGAAGAATCTATAATATACCATCATAATGCAGGTAAAGCAAATCTCACCTTTGCAAGTTTATTACACAATAATTTGTTCTCTCTAGAAAGGATTCACTCATTGGGCAAGGAGTTGAGTTTTCAGAAAACTTTTCATTGAGAAGTCATATCTCCCTGATGTTCCAAATTTTATTCACAAGTATGTTGTCACTTATGCTCCCATTATTTTTTCACCTTTCCCTGACATCATCTTTTGGTCCAAGACAGCTACAGACATACCCAGGATTCAGTCTTATCTGAGCCCTCTTTGAAATAAATTCAAGAGATACAAGAAACTTCCCTTGTACCCTTAGTTTTGTCATTAAGTCATCAGAGTAATTTTTTACAAAGGGGGGATTTTTGTGCTTACACATCTCCTAAAAGTCCTACTGATATTAGAGTTTCTTTGATATTAATAAAAAACAGTGTGTAAGCTATGTATTTCTGCCTTTGCAAAGGCTAATGAGGTTTTACTCTTCAATAGAACAATGAATTGATAGAATGATCTCTAACTTAAATGTTTTAAATAAATGCTGAGATGAAAAAAAAAGCCAGTATTTTCTGAACTGGTTGCTAGAATTATGCCACTTGGTAATTCAAAAGGGATTGAAATTTTCCCTTCCTTCCCATAGGAAGTGCAAGGAGTACTTAAAATATAAGCAAGTATAAGATGGAAAGTAGAATATGGAGTTACAGAACTCAAACTAACTGAAATAAATTCTTTGTTCATGACCACTGCATAAAGAGAATGAGACAACACAAACAAGTAGGATAGGACCTATGCAAATTCCCCAGATGAGCCAGATGTCCTAAGAGCTGGACAACTTAAACTTAATGTAAACTTAATATAAGGCCTGGATAGTAAAGCATGAGACAACTCTTAGACTCTCAGAATAATTTGTGTTAGAAGGGATGCTTCATCTGCCTAGAGATGGCTTCCAGCAGTCCAGCATTCTGAAAGGATTTTCTCTTTTATAGATGTCTAGCTTTCTTGGCTGACAGATAGTGAATCAATCAAATATCATGCAGAGTTTAAAATTTAAATTTCTTAAGACTGAGTTTGTAACTACACATTGCAGACTTCCTCCAACAGACGGTGAGCACCTGAGAGAATATATCTAATTGTGTCCTGTGGATTATGCAAACCTCTTTAATGTCAATGGAACTTCCATCCAATTCCACTACTGCACAAATTAATGTTGTTCAACCATAGTGTCAGTGTACGTACAGGTATATAGCATTACCTCAACCTAGCTAAGTGGCATAATCTCAGTGTGGGTGATTCATTTCAGCGTCCAAGTTCAGTTTCAGATGTTAGGTAGGACACAAATATCTAGAAAGAAGTTTGACAGTTCTATTGGACATTTTTCACACACCCACATCTGCTTACCTATCATACACACTTAGGATGGGTGCATGTCCCTGAGTCATCTGTCTCCGGTGATTTTCCACAGGAAGCTCTCAATATTACCTTAGACTAAACTCTTGGCATTTGAGCAAAATGAAGCTAGGTGTCAGTGTTCTCAGTTTTGCAGAAACTGCCAGTAATTTTATCTTTATGAACAGTGTTTTAATATAATATTTGGAAATCCCAAAGAACATTTAGTCTTTCGGTATTTTATGGATGGGCTGATAACTGAGCTTTAGAAAACTAAAATTCTTGTTCTGCCACAGATTTGTTGTGTGACTCTAGAAAATGTAATTAATTTCAGTTCTCAAAAGGAGTGAAGTCCCTGCATTGCTCTTGGCTGCACTGTGTCTTTTTAGACTATATGAATGGAATTGTGTTTCTTCAAAGTTTCAGACAGTGGATTTTGACAGTCATCACAGCCTTAAAGCATTACAGTGATGTTACCAATTAACTGTGCAGTCCAGTTCACTTTGGGGTTGTGTCACAAGGTGTTTCATCTGTATCTCTGTTCTTTCCCTCTGACCTCCTTTGAGACCTTCTTAGAATCATAGAATAGTTTGAGTTGGAGGGGACCTTTGAAGGCCATCGAGTCCAACCTAACTGCAATAAGCAGGGACATCTTCAACTACATCAGGTTGCTCAAAGCCCCATCCAACCTGACCTTGAGTGTTTCCATGGATGGGGCATCCACAACATCTCTGGGAAGCCTCTTCTAGTGTTTCACCAACCTCACAGTACAGAAACTTTTCTTAATATCTCGTCTGAATCTACCCTCTTTCAGTTTAAAACCGTTAGCCCTCATCCTATCTCTACACTCCCTCATAAAGTGTCCCTCCCCATCCTTCCTGTAGGCCCCCTTTAAGTACTGGAAGGCTACTATAAGGTCTCCCTGAAGCCTTCTCTTCTCCAGGCTGAACAACCCCAACTCTCTCAGTCTTTCCTCATAGGAGAGGTGTTCCACCCCTCTGATGTTCTTTCTGGCAAATATTTGGAAATATCCTTCTCCAAATTAAAGTTTTACTCTGTCATTTTTCTTGCAGTAAAATTCCATGCTCTGCCTCTCCAAACCAAAGATTTTAAACTGCAGGTTTCTCCAAATGACAATAAAATACCTTTTTTTGATCTGTTAGTTTAAATTTAGGAGGAACCTCGCAGAAAATTCTGATATCAAGGGAACAACCAGCTCTAACAAGAGACTTGGATAATGAAGTGTTCAAATCAAAAATATTTCAGAGAGGATATATCAGAAGGAAATGCATGTAGGAGCACGTCTGACTGCTGGCAACATGAAACTTATGTCACCCACTCAGTGCACTGAAATGTTAAGCTGTCGCAATACTTCTATCTTGGATTAAGGTTTTACTCAGCCTCAGGTCAGGATTGGCATTTGAAGTAGTTTCAAAACCTTTGTCTTCATAGTCCTTTCGAAGCACGCTAGACTATTTTGTTTTCTCCTCAGTGTTTTTAGATACCACATTCTTTTTCTCATCAGATGAGACACAAGTACAGTAGTCACAAACCAGATCATAGAAACACATATCCCATTTTGAATGTTGGTACAATAATCTATGAAGACAGCAGTATTTCATAGCCTTTGTCACATGAATCCTAAATCTTTGCAGATTTCTTACACTTCCAGTTACTTCTGTTCTAATTAATAATCCTTCCTTAAAAAAAAAAAAAATCCATTCAGTATAAGTGGGCTAAGTGCTATTTATCTAAAAGCCTCTGGCAGCTGAAGTCTGGATTAATCTTCTAGGCCAAATCAAATCATGTCAACTCAGATCAGCTTCCTTTTATAATCTGATTTTTGTGGGAAAGTCAGCTTTTATCCCTTTATATGACCTATGACAGCAATGTGAAGAAGGAAACTTGGCATTTCTGCATGAGGTGGATCCTCAGATGATGGAAATCAGCACAGATTTCTTCCTTTTCCTAGAACTTTATCAATTTAAATCACCTGAAGATATGGCTTGAACTCTTTAATATTACTTTCCAAGTTTATGATGCATGAAATATAAGTCCAAAAATTATCTTCCTATTTTATTGCTTTCTTTTGTCATAAAGTTTGTCTTTCTATTCAAAAACCTTACCTACCTTGCATAATTTTAAGAATGGCAACATAAATTCTCATACTTGTTCTCCATATGTATATTCTTATATTTAGCTAGTCTGTTAGCTTCTATTCTGCTTTACAGCATTTATTTCACAAACTTTATGCGTAAGAAAACCTATGCAAGTCTCCATTTTAAAATAAAAAGTCTGTAAGAAGCCTGTGGAAATTACAGTAAACAGCAAATGTTCCTGCAGATAGATATTGACTGTACAGTATGACTACATTATATCCATCTCCTCTCTCTCTTTCTGTCATGCTTTTGAACTAGACTTCAGTCACCAGTCACTTTCGTTTAAATTCTCATTTCCAAAGTAATGCTTTTTAACAGTGACAATTGCTTATGATAATTTTATACTTTAAGCAGGTTAATGTATTCATTTTTTTCTTAAGAAAGTTGCCAAGTATGGTACATCCAGTGGCAATTTGCGTTCTGATTCTAATTTGGCTTCTGTGGTACAAAAGTCTGTTCTTAACCTTAATAATTTTGTTATTCTGAACACAGAGTTCTGATCCAATGTACATTCTGGCCTACAGACTCAAGGTCAGTGATATTGGAATATCATTAGAGTAAATTGCAGCCACAAAAAAAAAAAAAAAAGAGTGCATGACAAAACATAGGTCTCAAAAATATTCAAGCCTCTCCAAAATATCCAAAAATCCCAAATGCAGGACTGGAGGAGGGGAGAATCATAGGTAGAAAAGAATTTTGGGTCAGGGAGCTATTTATGTGCTGGGATTTTTCTTTTCTTTTTTTTTTTTTCTTTTTTTTTTTTTTTTTAATTGTGAAGGACAGTGTTAATTCTAAATCAGTAATAAACTAGCCATAAGTTGCTTCACTTAAGGCATTAATTTCATGTCATACGTTATGGTCCTTCTGGCAGGAAGCTAAATTCGCTTTTTCATTGTAAGTGAACATTTTTTCTCTCTCATTTTTTTTTAATGTATTCAGCATCTTTGACAAGGAGAGATAGTCCTGTCTATAGATTACTACCTGTATGCTATGTCAAATTCACTGCTTTGCAACAAGACTCCTGTGAACTTAACAGCTTAATCATAAAAGGGAGTTATTTAGGGTTGAATCCATAAAAGAAACTGAAGTGTCAAGTCTTACTCTTGCATTCAAAACATAAACCTCAAACTGAGATATCTACACCTCCCTATGACAGTCCTCTCCTGTTTCCTAAACTGAAGATGTTTAGGCAATGTGACTTGTGATGCAGAGGTTCCCCGGAAGTCTAAGATTTCTTCTGAAGTATTTCCAAAATCATCTTATTCTTGATAAAACTGATCTTTTGCATCTGTCAGATGCCTAATCTCTCTCAGAATCACAACCTGAGATTTGCTATGCCTGTCATTAGCGACAGGAGTGACAGGAATGAAATCTTATGCAGGACGTGGATTTATTGATTTCTGACTGCTGGAGACTTCAATGCCATAACCCCTACCACCTTCAAGTTTCTTCTAATCATCAGTAAGTGAGCTGTTCCTGTGTGTCAGGAGGTAAATATCTTTGAACTTCCTTTAATGAACTAGTTTTAATTTGTGCAGAATAACTAAAGTTTCTTTACGTTATCAAGCAAACAGTATTAGCATGACAGTGTAGACTAATGGCTGAGGTATCTAGCTTAGAAAGGAAGATTAAGGGATGCACTGTGTTATTCCAGTGCCCTCTAAATTTTATCTATTTTATATTGGAAGAATTGCTATAAAATGGACTTTTCAAAACTTTTGGTGTGATTAAGATGACACTTTAGGACTAATATTCTGACTGGAAAGAAACTATTGACTGAGATATTATTTATATATTCTTGAACACCAACAAATGATCCTGAACCAGATCTCCGTGATCTCCTTAAAATATCAGTTATGAAAATAAGACTTAAAATTTCAAGAAGAGCAGAGTGATGTCTGGTCAATTTTGCAGCGACACGGGTCTTCGGAGCTTATATTACTTGACATCAAAATTAAAGAATAGGTGGCAGTAATGCTGTCCTTCAACACTTTCCTCTGCCCTCTGCAATGCTAAAGTGCCTTTTAAACTCATGCATAACTTTTCTCTTCTTTCATATATATTTTAAGATCTCTCACATCAGAGATCCCAGATAATAGAGCATAGAATCAAATCCTTTAGATTATTCTACTATGAGACAGGTGAGCTGCCAAAGCTGGAAATTACACTAACATGAGCCACTGAAATCCCAGTGTAAGCAGCTAAGCTCTTCTGTTCTGGCTCACTTGTCCTCTGCGAAATTATAGCTGGAGCTGTGAATCTACGAAAATAATGTCTCCACCTCAGAGAACAAACTGTACATATTCACTTTAGCCATTAGTTTCCCTGGAAACTTAGCAGAGACACCAGAGCAAAGTGCTTTTGCTAGGAGGCACTACTTGGGAGCTGAAATCCTGCTGTCTGCACAGTGCTTACCATCTGTAGGTTAGTACTAGGTTTCCTTTGGAAGCTCCATCTGCTTTTACTGCTTTCAGTGACTTAAAGCTACACAATACTCTTTATTTTTAACATTAAGGTTTCTAGCTGGAGATCATTGACTGAAGTGAAAAAAAAAAGTGGTGGCATATGTGGATAATATATACATAAGTGATTTATAGAAACAACCACAGCAAAGAACTGATGAGCTACTTTGGGAAGAGCAACTACTGCTTTGGTCAGACACTTCTGTTCTGCCATCATTCCCAATTTGTCTACCTGTTTACCATATTTTTGAATCTCCCTGTCTTTCTTTCTGAAGCAATTGATACCTACTTTCCCCTTTCCTGAAGGGCTTCTGGCTTTTCATTTACATTTCTTCTACTGTGTTGCTTTATACCATAGCTTATAGCATTACCTTCATACAATGAACTCATCATAATTTCTGTTTTTCCTTTTCTAGGCATTGATTTGTTAATCTATCCAAATTTAATTTTGATCTTACTTAGGTACAATCAGTTATTGATATCGGGAAACTCCCTGTGTAACACTGAGATCATGGCAAGAAGAGTAGTAGTAAAGCTGATCCAAACTGAAATTACCAGGACTAATGTTCTTCCAATTATAACTTTAAAAAATACCTACAGACTTATGTGGGAATCAGAACTAAAGACATGTAGCCCATAGGCCCACAAGAAATCCCTGGAATTTTAGCTTAGATTTTTGGTTGTACATCTATAAAAAAGGGAATAGTTTCCACTGAAAACCTAGAGTGAAAGTATCTGCATTTAATAATAATAACAATAATGAAATTAATAATTAAAAAAACCCAAGAAAAACAGATAACATTAATTGCTTAACCTTATCCAGGTTTTTACCACAGCTATGGTCATTTCTATTTTATTTACAGCTGGAAGGAATTGGATGCCCTCTTATTGGTCTCTGTAATTATTCACCTCTTCAAACCTGGTGGAATATTTGATGAAGCGGCACGTATTCTGTACAAATGCAAAGTGACCAGCGTGAAGAAGTCTGGCTGGAACCTGATGAGAAATGTAATCCCAGAAAAGGCCCCCAATCTATATAAATTAACACAATTAAGGCTCATCGAACACTCCTCTGGACCCACTGTCAGAGCAGATAGACAACCATCCAGCAGTGTGTGAATGTGTAATCAGACAGAGTCTAGAATTCACTGAGACGTGTGGTTATGCTTTGGACACAATGTCAAAATCATTATTTTGCCTTAGACTCTTCTGTTTCTTATACCTCTGCCTCCAGCTCAGCAATTTATCAGTCACACATTAGAAGAACGCAAGATAAACAGCAAAAAAGTAGCACTAGAAACTAGCACAGCTCTATACAACAGGAATTTAAAAACCAAAATAAACTAAACTGTATTTAAAAGCTGGTAGGAAATATAACTGTGATTCAGTTGGACAGATATTATTAACTTAATGGAATCAATTAATAAGAGATTCCATTTATATCTCCTGTTCTATCCCAAAGTCTCCTGAGGTATTTTCCAATGAGATTTTAATGATAATATAAAATGCAGCTACTTCTGGGATAAACATCCATCCAAAATTAGTAACAAATCCATCATTTAAAAGCTAGGTAAGAAGAATTTGCCAACTAATGCCATAAACTGGAACACAGCAAGAATGCCAGGTATGTTTCTAAACCTTCCACATGTAGTCATTCAAAATTCACACAATATGGTAAAAGCACAAAACCCAAGCTTGTATCATAGAATCATATAATGGTTTAGATGAGAAAAGACCTCTAAGACCACCAAGTCCAACCGTTAACATAGCACTGCCAAGTCTACCACTAAACCATGTCCCTCAGCACCACATCTACATGTCTTTTAAATGCCTCCAGGGATGGTGACTCAACCACTTCCCTGGGCAGCCTGTTCCCATGTTTGATAACACTTTTGGTGAAGAAATTTTTCCTAATATCCATCCTAAACCTCCCTGGTGCAACTTGAGGCCATTTCCTCTTGTTCTATCACTTGTCGCTACAACCTCCTTTCAGGTAGTTGTAGAGAGCCATAAGGTCTCCCCTCAGCCTCCTTTTCTCCAGACTGTTATGTATTTCGTCTTGTCTTCTCATTGTTATTCTTTTTCTCATTCTAACTAAAACACAGATCAAAGAGTCATATAGTCTATAGCTGTATAGTGTAATAGCAAAGTCTTCCCCTCTCATCTGCTCACATTTTACTTTTCTGGTATGCTTTAATTTAGCAACCAGTTTTCCTGAGATCTATGAGGAAACATGGTAGAAAAATATGAAATTATAGGGCAGGGAAAAGGATTTTTCAGATTTTTTTTTTTGGCATATTAAAAAGGATAACACATTTCTTTCTCTTTTGCATCCTTTTCAACATCCTTTTAGCCTACATTACTAACAAGTTTTGTTGCTTCTTATTTAGAAATGCCAGAGAATGCTTAAATTTCTTAGGGGTTAAACCAACAGGCTCCATGGACTTCAAGGTAGTCTGTTGAATGTAGGACATAAATTTAACTTCTTTTTGCTTTTTTTAAAGTGTGCAGATATGAACCTACTGGGTGTAGTACATTACATTACATTTTTGCATTTAGTTGGTAAACACAATGTGTCTTCTAAGGAGTTACACCTCTTCTTATAACTTTCAGTAAAAATATTTTTATGTCATGTTGGTCTAAAACTGATTATCAGTTAAGTTTTGATTTGAAACACTGGGACTTCATATTCCTTTCTTTCTATACCTTCCACATTTTAAAAATCTTCAAAGAGCTTTAAAGTACATAGCAAGGGGAAGAACGGTCTTACTGTTTTTTGCAACAGCAATAAAGGTGATTTTTTAGCAGCTTTAGCGTGATTTACTAAAATTGCTGGAGCCTTTTCCTTTTCTCTTGGAATAACTAGAACCACATATAGAACCTCTGATAGCAGAGCATAGAATCAGAGTTGTTTGTGTTGGAAGGGACCTTCAAAGATCATCAAGTGCACCCCCCTGCCATGGACAGGGCCATCTTTCACTAGATCAGGTTGCTCAAAGCCCTGTCCGATGTGATTTTGAACACTTTCAGGGATGCAATATCCACAACGTCTCCATGGGCAACCTCTTCCAGTGTCTCACTACCCTCCTAGTAAAGAATTTCTTCCTTATTTCTAATCTAAATCTAGCTTCTTTTAGTTTAAAACCATTAATGCTTGTCATATCACTGCAGGCTGCGGTAAAAAAGTCTCTCTCCATCTTTCTTATAACCCCCCTTTAAGTATTCATAGGCCACAATAAGTTCTCCCCAGAGCCTTCTCTTCTCCAGGCTGAACCACCCCAACTGTCTCAACTTTTCTTCATAGGAAAGGTGCCTTCTGTCCATTTTCATGGCTCTCCTATTGACCTGCTCTAATAGATCCATGTCTTTCCTGTGCCGGTGTGGGTCTCTGCAGAGCACAGTAAAGGGGGAGAAACACCTCCCTTGACCTGGTGGCCACACTTTTGTTGATGCAGCCCAGGATATGGTTGGGTTTGTGGGCTGCAAATGTACATTGCCAGCTCATGTCCAATTTTTCATCTACCAATATCCCCAATTCCTTCTCCTCAGGGCTGCTCTCAACCCATTCATCACCCAGTCTGTACTCATATGGGGCACTGCCCCAACCCAGGTGTAGGACCTTGGACATGGTCTTTTTGAACTTTGTGAGGTTCACATGGGCCCACTTCTCCAGCCTGTCAAGGTCTCTCTGGATGACATCCCTTTCCTCAAGCATATCAACTCAGCTTGGTGTCATCTATAAACTTGCTTAGAGTGCATTGAAGCCCAGTGTCTATGTGAGTACTAAAGATATTGAACAGTATTTGTCCCAGTACAGACCCCTGAGGGACACCACTTATTACTGATCTCCATTTGGAAATTACTGATATCCCTTTGGACACTGATCTCCATTTGGACAGATAAAATGATATACATTGATGTTACTGTAAAAATCAATAAATATTAGAGTCTGCTTATGAAATGAAGCTCGTTTTATACTCAGAAGAGATGACAGTGGAAAAGGAGGAGCTCCATCTACACTAGAGATGTGGTACATGCATTTGAAATCAGTTGCAGGAGGAATAGGGTGGCAAAAAGAGCATGTATGTATTAATTCTGAAAAGGATAAGAACGAGGAAAGAAATTACAGTAAAGAAACAAGTTACATTCTTTAAGATATATGCAAACAGCGAGTGCCACAGTGCTTTGGAAGAGACTGAAAAACATGCAAAAGTAAAACTTTCAAATAATAGTTTCCCTCAGTCCTCCTACCACTGCCTTTAGCCTTAAAGCATCAAGGATCGACAATCCTGGATAATAAAGTCCTTGTTTAGTCCATAAGGTTGGTAGAAAATAAGAAGTCATATCAATTGAAACAGTTCACTTTATTCTGTGAAGGTCTTCCGAAAGAATTAAGAGCTAGTATCAACTTGATGGCAAGTCACTTAGAAGAAGGAGTTCAGGATAATTCTGGTGTGATAGTTTTCTGTGTAAAACCTTCTGCATTAAAATCTGTGGACTCTATGATTTATCTTATATACACCACAGTTGTCTTTAGGTTATTGTTTTCTGTTTAAGGTTCTGCACATTTCTGAATGTGTCATTTCACAATAAAAACAAGATGTTAAAACAAACTATTAGATATTTTTAAATTTTCTAGCAAACTTTTTTCTCCTTCCCACTCCCTAAACTAAAAATATTTTGAAAATTAAAAATTTCTGATTAATAAAATCTGTGTTCACAAAATTTTGCTCCCACACTGCTGCTAGACCAATGGTTGTCTGCCATTTATCTAACTGCCCTGAAAGATGTACTGTGTTTTCATTATAAAACTAGAAGTTACTTACTGTCTTAGTGGGAGACATACTTGATGTCTAAAACAAAGCAAGAGAGAGCTGAGCCAAGGGGACCACAGTGCAACAGCTAACACTGCCTTTTTCCTGATACAGAAGGCAGGTGAGAGTGTTGGACCACTATCACTTGATTATTGTGGTAGGACAAAACATTTCTGTGGCATTTTTTCCCATTTTTTAATTGTGCCTTTGTGGTTTTTTTAGGTATTGAATCAGTGTCAGTTTACTGAACCACATCCTCAGCTCTACGGTGCAGCCCTAAAATGCTGCTGGAAGTGTCATCTTCTCTGTGAGGTGTAAAACCGGGGTAGTGATGACAATGATTTACAAGACCTGTCTGCGATCTAGTTTGTTAGGGTGAAAGGCATATATCCAATTCATTATAATAATTTCATTCCATACTATTAATGTGCAAGTAATCAGACACCTGCCCTTATATGGACATATTGTGACTGCTGAAGACCACCGAAAAGCACACAGAAGACACTCAGTCTCCTGAACAAGCTGCATTTTGGTTCATTGCATTATACATAGATAAGTTCTTCTGTAATTCAGCATAATGTAATAGAACATGCACAGACATATCTTTCCCAGATGAAAACCCAAAAAGCTTTACAAAAGCACAGCCAATGATATCAAAGACAAATTTCACTGAGAAATTCTCACTACTTTCTTCCCAAAGCATCCATTCTGCATCAGATATCAAAGCATACAGTGCTTTATATAAAATAAAGTAATAATATAGGGTTTGTTGTTGGGAGTTTTTATATTTTTTAATGTACCTCTGGCTTAAAATATCATCAAAACATACTCAAAGACAGACCTTTCTGCTCCAGGTTTCCCCAAAAATTCCTTGATATCATTTATGGAAAGCTGGCACAAAAGAGTAAAGATTTACAAAGTTATGAGTAGGTATCAGAAGACATCCTTACTTAAATTATTATTAGTATTATTATTGTGGTTAGTTTATTGAGATAGATCATGGGTGCTTCAGCTATGCTAATTGTTCCACACAATTTAGAAACGTGTAAAAGAAGGCCAACATGGATCCGAAACGCTTACAGTCAAAGCATCAGAACAAATTTGCCTCAAATTTTGGAGCCAGCATTATCCTTTCTACAATTAATATCTATCTGCATTTGAACAGACAAATGACTGTAAGACATCACTGAAGACAGGCCTTTATGAGGTCGTGTTCTACTTTGCTATTTCATGCTTTATTTTAACAAATTTGGCTTTTTTTCTATTTTAAAGGACACTGTTAGCTGTATAATCTGAACAGTACAGCCCCCTTGCCTTTTACGTAACACTGTACCTTAAAAATTTAAGTTTTATTTATAATGCATTTGCAGAATACTGAATAGCAAGAGATAATTAACTGAGTGTTTCAACTCTTTCAGAGCTGAAGGAATTGTGAAAATTAGGAATTACAATTAAATGTGATCCAGGTGTTGGACTGTCTGATGCTACTCTTTAATTAAAAGACTTATTGCAAAGCTAGCAAAGGATTACAATGACATATCATCTTAAAGCACATCTCTTTAGTAACCTTAGCCTTCCTGGTTATGTGCCAGATGATTTTAAAGGGGACACACATGAATAATGCATACTGTAAAACAGGTTTTTTTCATAACAGATGCCATTTGTCAGAGTTATCTGACAGTTGACTGCTGAGAATTAGTGCAACAAT
>NW_009647828.1:2924385-2943422 GCF_000708025.1 Charadrius vociferus
AGGGTGAATTACCATACTTAAAGTGAAGCTAACTCCTTTTTAGGGGAGTTGAGTGGAAAACCAGTGTCATGTATGATAGAGTACAGGATATGTAAAAGGCCAGTTACAAAGAAAGGGTATACATGTTGTTTGTCCAGATGTTTTGTATCTTTGTATATGTGATTACTCTGAGTTTCCCTGTTGGGGATTGTCAAGGTTTAGGTTGGGCTGGCAATGGCCAGATGTTTTCTATCAAACCTTCTCCCTTCTGAGAAGGGGAAAGGAGAGAGAATAAGAGAGACTTAAGGGTCACAGGGGGGAACACCTGAAACAGCTTTAATGAATAATAAAAAGATAATAATATTAATAAGAAAATAATGAGATCTATACAAATCGGTACAATACCAATATCAAGTTCCCAGGATATTGATCACATTACCGGCTGGCATTGGGGAAGTCCCAGACTGGGCTCAACAGCAGGTGGGAACTGGATTCAGGAACACGTGGATCAGAGTCAAAGGCAGAACAACAGACAGAGCACTCCTCATACAGCAGCCATTGAAGAAGAGAGAACTGACCTCTCTGATCCCTCAGCTTTTATACTAAGCACAAGGCAGATGGGATAGAGTACCCCACTGGTCAGTTTTGGGTCACCTGTCCTGGCCACTCCTCCCCACAGGTGCGTCCCCTCTACATTTTTCCACTTCCAACCCTCGAATGGGGCAAATAACAAAGTTATCTGGCCTTGGGTGTTATAGCAATAAGTATAAGCAAGAGCCTTTCTGCATACCATTCCTTGTTATTAACTATAATCATCAGGCATTATCACTGCCAGAAGCAGACACTGTTTGACATACATGCCATTAATTTTAGACAGTAGTCAGTTAGAAGAGACTTAACTGAAAAGTAAAAATCACTGAACAGAAAATTGGTTCTGTTCTATCTCAAACCAGGACAGGGATGCAAACAATAAAGGAAACAAAATAAAATCTAAGCAAGGATTTGTAAATAACATAAACAACCTTACTACAGAAAAAAAAGTTCACATATATTTCTCTGAATGGCAAAAGATCAGATAATCAGAGATATGAGGAAGGGAAAGAACATTTATTCTTTCCCATGACCCTTGAAAAATTGCTTCCTAAGTGCACTGCTGACCACTTTCAGAAATATTTTTTTTTAAATTTCCATGCAGTATTCCGTGCTTTTCCATGATTTCTCCTGGCAGACTGCAGTATCCCTGTCATTGCATTTCCCACAGTTAATGCAGCTCTTAGGTTTGAGTGGCATGTGATGAAGCCTGGCTTTTAGCAGTTCTGTTTGGCTCGAATAATTCAGTTTGTATTGAACCTTTCTACACAGACCCACCAAGTGCCTTAATTCCACTCTCAGTGAGATTCCTGAAAAGATGACAGGAGTGAGCACCAGATAGGAAGAAGACACAGTTCTCAAAAGTAATCGGTGTTCACTGGACACTTATTTTTTCAGTGAATAACTTCAAAAAAACTTTAACCAAGAAATTTATTTGTCCAGGATTGGCAATTTTTTTTAATTACACACTTATAAGCTTTTTACTTAGTGCTCCCCAAAAGCGTGTGTAATTTCAAAAACTTGGCTAGGATCATAGAATCATAGAATGTCTCAAGTTGGAAGGAACTCATAAGTATCATTAAGTCTAACACCCTGCTCTTCGCAGGACTACTGAAAACTAAACCGTATGACTAACAGCATTGTCCAGACACTGTGATCTGTATGTCCTGCATCTCCAGCAAAGGGTAATGTATAATACTTATTTTAGATGCGTTCAGGAATTTGAGGTTAGGAAAGGTATAACTGTGGAAATAAGATACATTGACCATTACTTACATTGTCAATAGAAAGTGTAACTATGTATCTTAACACAGCCTTGCATTCTGAGGCTGACCAAAATATGTATTCTCAGACTGAATTCAGGAATCAAATGCTTATGGCAAACAAAACCATCAAAATCTTATCCAAGCAGCACCACAAATTGAAAGTTCCAGGAGCTGAAAATGCAGATTTACATTAGCCTTGAAAAGTCTCTAATATTCATTAATCTTTTGGAAATGCAGATTCATATGTCATTTACTGTGGTGTAAATTAGGAGTAAATCACTGAAATCTCAGTTAGATGAGCAACCAGGATGTATGACTGTGGTCCAAAGGACACCAAGTTTGATTACCACCGCCAGCTTTGTGGTGAATACCCCAAGCCTGTCGGTGTTCAAGAGGCATTTGGACAATGCCCTTAACAACATGTTTTAACTTTTGGTCAGGCAGCTGGACTAGATGATCATTGTAGGCCCCTTCCGACTGGAATATTCTATTCAATACGTTCATTCCCCCAGTCCCTGCCCTGAGCTTTAGGGGCTTCAGATGTGTGGGAAGAGATTACTATTGAAGTCTGTGATGAACAGATTTCTCCTAACAAGCTGTGTCCCTGCACATAATGTTGTGTTAGACTGAGAATTCATATTGATTCCTATTGAATGCCATCTAGTGAACTGCTAACTGTACCTTTTATAGAACATAAAGATTAATTGGATTAAATGCATTTTGGCATATAAGGCTTCATGAGATCAAGTCATCTATCATACAGTGAAAGGATCCAAACAACAGCTCAAGTGTGCTATTGGTCATGAAGAGAACCTTGAAGGTAAACAGCTTACTATATACCAAGGGTTTGCCATTTCACTGTTTCCACATGCTAAGTCTGGAAGCTTTCTGTAATTCAATGGAGATGATGGGGTCAACTTTTAAGGCCAAGACACAAATCCTATTATATCTTCATGGGATTTCACAATCCATTCCTTTGAACACAGTGCTTCCTTAAACAAACAAACCCAGAAAAAGATCTCACCTTCTATTCAGAAAATACAAAACTAACAGAGCCTAATCTTCCAGCATGTGGCTATTTTAATGGTCTCGAGGGAAGTGTATGCGTTCAGCTTTGCTGAAGAGGAAGAAATGATACGTGTTAAATAGATACTCAGAGCTTCTTGTAGGGAGCATTGGATAGCGAATGGTAATGCTGGATTTCACAGCACTGAATTCACATCAATGGAAGCTGACAGATAAAACATGGGTAACTTTAATTTAAACCTATTAAACTGAGTCATAAAACAATGTTGTCTTTTGGGAAATTGATTCTGAAATGTGCACAGCTTTGCAGGAGGTTAAGGATGCTTGGATCTCAAAATTCAAAACATAAAAGTCTAATCTCTCTAGGTATCTGTGAAAACTCAGTCTACATATATCAAAAAGTGACAGTTCACTTAATACTTAAACACTGATGGCACTTTTTGTGCCCAAGATGAGTCCTTTGCGTTCCTACTTCATTCTCCCTCGAGTATCTTCCCTGAGACATTACAAGCATGTCCAAGTGTTGTGGGTTTGCCCCTTGCCAAAATGACATAGATCATGCCTGGCAGTCTTTATCTCAGTCTTTACATGCTCACCACTAGCCACAGGCAAATGGATTCTTTCACTTTAATGAGAAAAATACCTCTATTTTCAAGATATGAATATAAGCCAGGGAGTGACTGTCTCTCTGTGCTGACTTATTTGAAATCTTTGCTGTGCTGTGAGTATGAAATGCACCTGACTCCACTTTAAACAGTGTGTAAGCTTAAAGTACAAAGTAAATAAGTTATATTGAAAAAAATTGGAAAGATTACAGTTTTGTTTATAAAGTTGGAAACACATTTACATAAGAAACACATAAAACCAAATATTGTGTGCATACCGATACGGTAGTCTACTTATAGCTATGATTTTAGATTTCTTTCTGATGTGCCTAGCAGGAAGTTAAAACTCCTGCTTGGTGGGGCTTTACTGCCAAATAAAGAGAGCAGTGTTTTTCAGGGTAATTTTCAATCTCTGACTTTCTATCCCTGGGTTTTGTTTCATATTTTTACTTTTATCTTGTCTGCTGTCAAATGTAAATTAAATTTCAGATCATGCCTCTCATTTTTCTATTAATACAAGGCACCTTTCTTATGGTGATCTTTTTTTGTTGCTGTCGTGTATTGTCTAACAGAAGAATAAATGAAAACTCTAGAACTTACCTGGCAGTGAATCTCTTACAGAAGTAGAGAGAGATCTTAAAGTGCTTCTTGTACACTTCATTTCATTCTTGGTGAAACATTGGAACAGGTTGCCCAGAGAGGTGGTAGATTCCCCCGTCCCTGGAAATATTCAAGGTCGGGTTGGACAGGGCTCATGTTGAGAGCAACCTCATCTAGTTGATGTCCCTTCTCATTGCAGGAATGTTGGACTAGATGACCTTTAAAGGTGCCTTGCAACCCAAACTACTCTATGATTCTGTGATTCTATGATTCTTCCTTCCAAACAAGAAGTTGACTTGTACTTTTACATGGTAATTCAGCATAAGCCTTTTTGTGCAAATAAATCCGTTTTGCACACTGTACTTGATAAGATTTTTTGGTGTCATGCAACAGTTTGTCTTTTGGTTTAATAGAAGCTTATATGTGACTATGCATGCCACTTAATCACATGCTTTCCACTTGCAAGGTTTTACTGATTCAGAGAGTAGAACTGTGGCCATCTCATCCCAGCACCGACAATATTCTCTATCAGTTATTTTGCACCTACTATAATACAGTTATATATACACCTGAACTTGGCACACTACAGAGAAGCCTTCAGGCTGTTGTAACTGATGTATATGAGCAGATGGGTGCTGGGATGGGACCAAATTTAAATTAGTACACTACAGGTGGTAACAGAACTAATTATACTTAGTGCTATTAATGCAGAAATCTAGCGAGCACTGGAGCACTGAAGGCAATTCAAATGGAAGTCCATGATTCCAACAATGTTATGTGTAGTTAACTCACTAATTGCTACATGTAATGATTAAATGTTGAACTTGAAATATTTTGTGATCAGATTTTTCTTGAAAACATATTTCAGTCCTTGAACTGTAGATAAATACCCAGTCATTTTTTAGAGAAACTTGTAAATCTCACTCAAGATCATCCTGAACTATATTTGTCCAGTGTTTCCTTTTTCATGCTTGGGACACACTTGGCCATGAGTGACTGCCAAAGGAGGATATTCAGAGAGTGGCACAAGTGCCTAAACCTAGGGGTCTGGTGCCATTTTAAACATCTCCGTGGACAAAGAAATCTGCATGGGGCTGGCTGGCAATATGACAGAGGAGCTGTGGGAGAACCAAGACACCTGGATTTCTCCCTCCACATCGTTGTGCGGTAGTGTTCACATGGAGTTTTTAGTGAGGAATGTCTCAGAGACAACAAGGGAATATGGGTAACTGGCACTGGGAAGATGAAGCTGTGGGACAAATGGACAGGAATACACTGGGACTACCTGCTGAGATATATTGCTCTGAGGGAAGCAGACAGCACAATTTGAGGGACTGCACTTGTGAACTTCCTGGGGATGAGACATCAAAACTGAATTCACGTTATTTTTTTCTCAGTGAAACTCTTCTGTGTGGTAGAGCTGAGACAAATCTACATTTTCCTTTAGGAGGGTGTCATGTAGTGTTGTGTACATAGGAATGACCTTCAAGTATAATACTCTTTGTCCAGGTAATTTCACTAAGATAAAACCACTGCAGGCAGAAAACCTGAGCAGTGTAAATTTTGAGTACTCTGTCTTTTTTTATCCTAGAACAATTTAATTGTGCCTAGTTTTGAAGCTTCTGAACTATGGGCACATGCAGGAGAGCCCTCATGATGTTAGGAACTTTGATAAAGTTATTTTCCTCTACATGGGTCATCCCTGCTCAAGTTTTAGATACATTTCTTCAATATTTATTATTTTGATCCATGTCTTTATGTAAAGTTAGTAGAGCATAGCTGCAAGAGACCCAGAAAGAGGGGCTTCTGTGTCTGCGACTGCTGAGATTGTGCAGACCAGAAGTTGGATACTTGGTGGAAAACATTGAGGTTCCTGTCCTAATCTGAGGTTAGGCTTTCTTTTGTGCTGTTTTTGTTTGGATTTTTTTGTTTTCTAATTAAATTAACTGTAGCCAGAAGCATTCTTTCTGGACGTATAATCCTTCCTGTGTGGAGGTCATGTCTTTTAATGTAAGTTTTGGGGAAGCAAGAGCACAAATTTTTTATCTGGATATGCGATCCTTTTAAGCTCCATGTTTCTGCAGTGTTAAGAGCTCCAGTCATGAAAGACTGACTTAAACAGGGATAACATAAAATTAGGAAAAAAGTGAACAAATATAAATATTTTACGAATTGAATTCCAGAGTAATTGTTTTTCTTCACTCCCCCTCAATCCATTACATTTACAACCCATATCTTTAAAAGCATTTTAGACAGGAAATAAAATGTGTAGCAAACACCTCCTCATATCATTACTTAAAAACTCTTCCTGATAAACAACATTTGTGTTGCCATATTTTAATATCGAAATAGCTTCATATGGAACACTGTCAGTGTCAGAACATTTTTATCATCAAAATAATTTAATTACATCCCATACAGAAAATCTTTTCATTTTTTTTATTTTAAATGCACTCTTCCTATGTTTGTCCTCTCTGTTGTTTTTTCCCTATAAGGGCTTCATGGTATTTCAAATGCAAGCTTTTCATTGAAATGCTTCTAATGCTTCTAATGGCTTCTGATGAAGAGTGGGGCAACCTGTACATTAGGCTGATGTGAGCTTTACTGCCTTCAGTGGCAGCTCTTACTGTTTTAAAGTCAAGGTTACTATTTCAAGTTCAGTTTTTATGCTGACTACAATTGACCTCAATGGGATTTTGGTCAAGTCCTAAAAGAAACCCTGGGCACAGAGACTTTAGTAAATCGTTATAATCCTACTAAAACTAGAATTTTTACATTAGTTTCTCTGCGTGTGCTCCCTCACCCCTCCTCCCCCCTGGCATCTAGCTTTTTCTGTAGACAAATGACTTGACAGAGAAAAAATCTCCTTATGGACATGTTTATACTAATAATTGTTATTTCTCAGAAGTAATGTAAAACAAAGCTCAAAAATACCCTGTGTATCATCAAAAAAGGAACACGGGACTGAGAAAGATTCCCTGGGTTATTAAATACAATCCTTTGCAATCATATTCAATTAACCATGTCTCTAAAGACCTTGCATTCAAAGTACAGGACAAAAGAAAAGAATGGGAAAATCAGAAAGATGGAAAGCATAAACAAACAACCACAGGATGCTCATCAGGATATTTGACTCTTATGTCAGCACACTCTCAGTGTACTAGTAATCTTGTTTTATTGTAGTTACCACAACAAACTGTTTCTCATGGTCCAGCCACAGGAGGTAGGAACTATTTTGCCTTTGCCAGTGATGTGATGGGCTTACTATTACAACACTGTTAACTCTAATTTTTGTATTCTTTTGAACTGTTAGGTATTGGCAGCTGATACAATGTTATTGCGGTATGTCTAGTTATCTGATCTGGGATACCATGTTGCACATTACAAAGGTTGAAACCAAATTAGGCCAACAAGACCCTGAGTATACTAGAAATAAAACCACCACCAAAAAATCCCATGTGAATCATTATAAAATCATCTGTCAAGCTGCCTCATTCAACATTTAATAGGCAGAACAGAGTCTAGCAATTAGTGTCACTATCTGTTATTTTCTTTGTAAATGATGTGTTTTTTTCTTCAAATAGCCCCTGCTTTGCACTAATCTACTTCAGCAATACCTAAATCCCTTTCCACTGGGATAAAGTTCAATTCAATCCCTTTGAGTATTAAGAAATGTCATGAATGTGTCCTGCATCTTGTAAGAAGAGAAGAGCATACCAAGATGCTTTCATCATGAGCGCACTTAAAACTAGAGCTGTGCATGTAAATGAAACTGGTACCCTTTACTAAAAAGGCATGAGATGGTCTGACAAGGGTCATATTCACCTGGCTTAAATGAGTTGTCTGAAGTGTAGTCTAATATCTTTCTCTAAGCTGTCTCCACTATCAATATGCATATCCAAATGCAAAGCTACTTTTTTTTTTCTTCCTGACAAAATAAATAGAAACTTTGTCATTCTATTCAATCCTTTGAATGTGATTTTTATTTGTTTATGTAATGCCTTTACATGTGGAGAAAGGGTACAGCTCAGTTAAGCAGCCATCATGTACAAAGGTACAGGGTGCAGTGCACTCAATGAGACAGTTTGCATTTTTAAGATTTAACAATACTTACACATAGCTCCCTATTATTTTGTCACTCCTTGCTTTTTTGTGACCCTTCAAAAAGGACATGTGTTCTAATCACTCACTGATAATGAGACCATGTAAGGAACCTGAATGTGTACAAATCTGTTGGACCTGATGAGGTGCACCCAAGGGTCCTGAAGGAATTGGTAGATGAAGTTGTTAAGCCACTATCCCTCCTATTTGACAAGTTGTGGCAGACTGGTGAAGTTCCTACTGATTGGAAAAGGGGAAACATACCTCCATTTTCAGAAAGGAAAAAAAGGAAGACCTGGGGAACTACAGGCCAGTCATTCTCACCTCTGTGCCCAGAAAGATCATGCAGCAGATCCTCCTGGAAACTCTGCTAAGGCACATGGAAAACAGAGAGGTGATCGGTGGCAGCCAACATGACTTCATTAAGGGCAAATCGTTCCTGACAAACTTGGTGGCAGCATTGGTGGATAAGGGAAGAATGACTGACATCATCTATCTGGATTTCTGCAAAGCATTTGATACTGTCTCGTACAACGTCCTTGTCTCTAAATTGGAGAGACATGGGTTTGATGGGTCCGCCACTCAGTGGATAAGGAATTGGCTGGACGGTGGCACTCGAAGAGTTGTGGTCAATGGCTCAATGTCCAGGTGGAGACCAGTGATGAGTGGTGTCCCTCAGGGGTCCATATTGGGACCAGTATTATTTAACACCTTTGTAAGGGACATTGATGGTAGGAAGTGAGTGTACCCTTAGAAAGTTTGCAGTTGACATCAAGGTGAGAGGTGTGGTTGATACTCTAGAAGGAAAGATACCTCCTCAGAACAAGAGATACCTCCTCAGGAATGACAAGATAGGGCATAAGGAGATCCTCCACAAGTGTACGTACGTACGTACACAAAGACACATAGCTTCAGAAAGAAGCAGGATCATCTAGAGCTCCACCGGTCGTCTCTGAGCTATGACATTGTTCAAATGACTGAGATATGGTGGGATGTCTTGGGCAAACGTTTCAATGGGTGAATATGAGCTCTTCAAGAAAGACAGGCAAAGAAGATGTGAATGGTGCCTATATGGAGCTCTTCTTTAGGACAGATGACAATTTGGATGAGAATTGGTAGGTCAGGATTAAAAGCCTTCTTTAAACAACTCAACGAAGGCTCTAGATCACTGAACCTTGTTCTTTTGGGAGACTTTAACCTCCCTGACGTTGGCTGGAAGGACAACACAGCAGGACACGAGCAGTCAAGAAGATTTCTGGGGCTAGTTAAGGATAAGTTTCTGATGCAGGTACTGAATGGGCCAGCCAGGAGGGGTGCATAGCTAGATCTGCTACTAACTAGGGAGGAAAAACTGAGTGAGGATGAAGTAGTTTTGGCAGCTACCCATGTAGTAGTTTTGGCATTAAAAAGACCGATGAAGAGAGACTGAGGGAATAGGCCTGTTCAGCCTCGAGAAGACAAAACTCTAGGGAGACCTAATATCAGCCTTCCAGTACTAGTGGATAGTTTATTGAGAAGATACAGTGGGAGGGTGGGAGACAACAGACATAAGATGGAACGAAAAACCTCCTTAGACTGGTGGAGGAGATTGGACTACATACCTTCCGAGGTTCCTTCCAACCTGAATCATCCTATGATGCTGTAGTCAAGGACAAAGAGTTAGAGATTGCTGTCAGGATAAAGACACAGATTTTGTTTTCAACGAGAAGACATGCCAGCATTTCAACACATATGGCTTCATTGCTGTATCTGTTCTGCAGCTGAATGCAAATGTTCTCAAGACTATCCAAAGAGACTTGTAAAATAGACATGCTCGCTTCCCAGGTGCTAGATTTTCATTTAGATAAGTGAGTTTTCAGGAACATACATGGCTTAAGACATAGCCAACTGCCTCTATATTGGCTTATAAAATTTCTGTCTACTGGTTGTGTCAAGTTCCTGATTAAGATGGTATGTAAGTCTACGAATGGATAATTTTAACTCGTGATGATTAAGGTCGATAATTTAATCAGAACCTGATCTATGGCTATTTCATCTCAGTACTGAATTGAATGGCAGTTAAAACTTTAGAGTGAGAAAGTGGAAATAATGCAGCAAATCGGAAGGAGCAATCAAAGACAAAGTGAGGATTTAATCTATTTCTGAACAAAAATAGGAATAAGTATTATCTCCTACATATATTGAAATTCCATCTATGTTAGATGTTCATCTAGTTACCAGGAGGGCCATTTTATTTTTCATTTTAAAACTGGCAGATTGTGACAATGTTCGTGTACTTGAAAGATACTCCGCTGTAGCGTGTTCTGCATACAATGGCTCAGACCTCAAATAATTTTAGAAACTGAAACTACAGTAGACTGCATGTCAGCTTTCTTCCTAAATGTCTCATGGGGTCTGCCTATTTCAGAAAATCCTTTTCTCTGTGTCATAGTATAATTAGCAAAGCAGCTCATTATAAGATCTCTTATGGTTACAAATAAAAGGAGTAAATGGTGAGATATTTTGTACATCTCTGCTGCAATCAAACAGCTCTTATTTCATTGTATCATTACTCAGATTTTTGGCCAAGGAACATAATGCATTTGGCCTTTGAAAGTTGTGATATATGGTTACAATAAGGTATATCCTGTCAGCATCCTCTCAGGATGGTCCTTTCTTACTGACTTTCTGTATCAATTGCCTTGACTTTTTGATACAGCTAATGTACTGAAAGCCTCTGGCAGACCTTTTGTTAGTATTCCATTAAGATAAGGAAGGTCCACGATGGTTATCTAAACTCACATTCTGTGTAGCACTGATTTTTGCACACAATTATGATAGTGCTAAGACTAGCAATATAGAAATACTTGCCAATTTAAGGAAAACTATGAATAGGTATAGAACATACCAGTTTCAGAACCGCATTAATAAATTCATCTGGTTTTGGACTGCACTTCCTCAGGACCATCATCCGTTACAGATCTAGAGAACTGTCCATATAGAAACATATAAAAAGCATTTCCACATACTGGGAAATCACTAGCTGAGTAAAGAGTTTGAAGATATTAAGTCTGATAGTGCTGCACTCAACTATGGCTCTGGAAGTGGGCGGTACGAGGCCCACTTTGAAGTTATGCTCATTCCCTGTTGCATACTGAGTGTATGACCTGAACCATATAAGCGCTGTTCACTCCCATGGGAATAACTGAAACATAGAATCATAGAATCACAGAATGGTTTGGGTTGGAAGGGACCTTAAAGATCATCTAGTTCCCACCCCCCCTGCCTTGGGAAGGGACACCTTCCACTAGACCAGGTTGCTCAAAGCCGCATCCAACCTGGCCTTGAACACTTCAGGGATGGGGCATCCACAACTTCTCTGGGCAACCTGTTCCAGTATCTCACCACCCTCATAGTAAAGAATCTCTTCCTAATATCTAATCTAAGTCTACCCTCTTTCAGTTTCAAACCATTACACCTCATCCTGTCACTACGCTGCCTGACAAATAGTCCCTCCCCATCTTTCCTGTAGGCCCCCTTTAGATACTGGAAGGCTGCTATAAGGTCTCCCCAGAGCCTTCTCTTCTCCAGGCTGAACAACCCCAACTGTCTCAGCCTGTCTTCATAGGAGAGGTGTTCCATACATCTCATCATCTTCATGGCCCTCCTTTGGACTTGATCCAACAGGTCCATGGTCTTCTTATGTTGGAGGCCCCAGAGCTGGACTTAGTACTCCAGTGGGGTCATGTTACCCTTTACCTTACTTACTATCATTGAAGGCTACAATCTGAAGAGGCTAGGGAAAATTAACATGACAATTCAACTCCTGTTCATGTCCCACTAGAAGCACCCTACCCATTTTAGCTTCTGAGATACAAATGACTGTCATTATTATAATAAACTCCTTATTTTGCAAAGACTGGGGAAAGTTTATGCAAGCTAAGTTACTGTTATTCTGCTGTCCAGGCTGCTCTAATCTGCTGCCACCAAAGTTGAAGGTGGGAGCAGCGGGCATGGCTAGAAACAATCAAGGCATCACACTGTAAATACATGGCAAATAAGTCATGAAACACCTCCTCACACACATTTCTCCCTCTCTCCAAGCACAGAGTCTGCACCAGCTGTAACCCAATTAAACTCAACAGTTCACAGGTGTTCAGTGGAATGATTATAACACAAAACCACTTTTCTCTTTAGGCTGCTTTAACGTTTTTACTGCTATTTAAGTCTCATGCTTTAAAGAAAAAAAAGTAATCTTAGGGACTAAAGCCTGAAGTTGTACAGAAGGAAGAAATGCTTCCAGACACTGTTAGGTGTTAATTAAAATACTTCTGCAAACCGGCCCATATCTCCTGTTTCCCTACCCTATAACTGTTAAAATTTAAGAAATCTCATATTATGTCTGCAGCTTGAAGATATCACTATGAAAGTAGAGGATGTATTTAACAAAAGATCCATGGAATTTGGTCAGACAGTATCGCAGTAATTCAAAAGATTCCCCTGTCATATGATAGCTTTGTCCTTCTAATAGCCTCTGCCAGAGCGATTGCAGATGCTGGCGTCCCTTTCCTGCCACTCCACTCTTGCAACTATTCAAGCAAACCCAAACTGTTCTGTGGAAGCTTCTTTCCTTGTAGCTTTTGTTGCGTAGCTGGCTGTATGCATGCATTTCTTAGGTAGCTACTTCCTTAAGGAATTTTTAACCTCATATATTGAATATATTCCCTCACACATACGTGGTGTCATCTGCTTGTTGATTATATGTAGTGGTCAGGTTTGGAGCATGATAGTATGGAGCCTGCAAATTATTGTGGGATGATTTTGAGTAAAATATTATCTGGGAGCCTTGGGGCTGGGAGCTGGGAAGGGAGAGACTTTTAACAGTGGGACGACATTATGTCTCCAGTTCCTGCTCTGCAAAGAGAAAGCAAGCTGGGAGAGACTGCCTTGTAAAGCACAATTGCTGGTAGTCACTGGTTTGCAAAAACCACTTGTCTGGCTTTGAAGCAGAAGCTTGACTTTTCTATCTGTGTGTCTGGCCAACCACTGGGAATGTTACAACTGCATCCTGGTATGCCACCTTGGAAAGCTTTAAGTAGTATAGGGGAGTGTAGGAAAGAAAATCCGGGTTTCCTTTCAGCTCTGACAAAGTTTCTGCCTGTGATCTTCAGAAAGCCTTTAAATGCGAAGAGATGGAAGAACCTTTCCACCTAGCCTGTCTTAGAAGCCAAGTTACGCTTGGGAATTCATTATCCCATTTCAGTCAGTGGAGGGGTATAATCAGTTACCTTATTGTGGATGCAGAGGACAAAACCCTAAATGTTCATATTTGGAGGGATGCGTTTCACCTAATTTTAGACTTCAAAAATTTAGTTATCTGGAAAAATGGATACTTCTTGGATGATTTGTTCCATCTAGCCTAGAGAGCTATTTTCAAATTACTGTACTTCACTGATTGTAAGAGAGAGCCTGTGGTTGTGTAGCTTATACTAGATGCCTTTTTGACAGCTTAAGTTAGAATCCAGACGTTTGAGATAATTTTTATGGTGCAGAGTATCTTTCTACAGATGTTCTTATTTAATCTCGAGTCTTTGGAATCAGTACAGCATTCTCTCACTGGGAGAAATGATTCGGCCAAGATAAAAAGGTCAGTCTAGATGATCATATTAGTACCTTTGCCTCCTTTAGCTTTAAATTTTATGAAAATTTGGAAGTACCTGCCCTTTGTCTCAAAATAGCTGTTGAGTCACTGACTGTCATTATAAAGGACATCACAGTAAAGAGAATTTATGGACTTTATCATCAAAGTTATTTTGCATACATTAAGATTTTACATATTCCACAAGTATTACAAGAAATCCCCTAATAAATTCAGATTTAAACTACCTCTGGAAAATAGCGAAGGCTTCAAATAAATTGCAAATGAACATGATCTCTATTATCTGGGAGCACAGAGTGCTCTTTTGTGTTACATTTGGGCTGCACCTTGTACAATAAGAATCGTAGGTAGTACCAGAACACAAAATAACTACAGATGATAGCATATGAACAGTATGAGTTTTTCAGCCTTTCATTTTTGCATGCCAGCACTCATTTCAACTCAGGTGTGTAAATCAAGTACGTTACCATGTTGACTCTTGCTCTACTGTGTCATTTCATACTGTTCCCATCGTTTCGTACTGTACTTAATACCAAAGAAGAAGAATTGTGCTTTTAAATTTCTTAAAATATACACTTCAAAAATATCTTAGACTTATTGGGAAGAGAATGGGGGGAGAGAAAGTAACAAATTACGAAAACACTTCAAAATAAAGAAGCTTCCTTTTAAAGAAAACTGTGCTTTTAGTTGCTGATGTGCACCTAGATAATGATCCAGAACCATTTTTAAATTCTATACTCATAAGAATCCTGATCAATAACACAAAATCTTTTTAAAAATTGGTAGCTTCACTTTAGATGGAGCTTTGCCAGCAGGTCATAGGAGATGATCCTTCCCCTTTACTAAGCACTGGTGAGATACACCTGGATTGCTGCATCCAGTGCTGGGCTTCCCAGTACAAGAGAGACATGAACATACTGGAGTGAGTCCAGTGAAGTTCCACAAAGATGATTAAAAGATGGTTAGTCTCACCACACAGGAAAATCTACCAAAAAAAAGGCAAGTAAAAATTAGAGTAAACTGAAAGATTGAAACATTACTTTCAGGCTTGTTTCTAATAATGAGTAAATGCTCTTCTGTGTATGCATCAATTCCAAACAAACTCACTCTTTCATCAGTTATGTAACTACAACTTTATTCAGAATGAAAAAGACACTTTTTTATACCTAATACATTCAGTCCTTTGCAAGTTTACTTGATATAAGGACGGAAAGCAGCTCTGTCTCATAGCCGAAGGCATGGGTAGCAGGCAGCACTGTTTAAATAATTGTAGCCTTGAGCCTTATTTTGCATCATCTAAGCAATTACCCTTTCTTTTGCCTTCTCCAGGCTCAAAGAATTCTAAACAGTGGTGCACAGAGATTTTTCACAAGGTGATCCATTTTTTATAACATTGTGTGAATGCGGTGTAGGAGAGACATCGCAGAAGTTACAGCTCTGCAAACTCGCTCCATAAAGACCAGATGTTGGATCTATAGCTTATGTTGCAATACTTAAAATCTGTTTTTTCTCCAGGTAAAAATAACACAACAACAAATTTGACCATGTACATGATGTAGAAATTTTCACTGATGATAGCAGTTTAACAACTGCAAAAATGAGCATAATCATGAGAATCAATGATGAGGGCCACTGATACAGAGGAGCAGGGAAATTCCTAAGTACCAACTTTCAAAGGAGGTTGTCCTTATTTTCAGCTAAGTTTAAATCCTTACCCAATGGACATAATTTAGTTAATGGACCGACACGGAAATCCTGCATTTGTAGGATCCCTCTACATAGCACTTTCCATTGCTCCATTTCGAAGTTTAAACTCCTGCTCATGCTGATCTCTCACACAGACACTGCTGTACGCCTGTACACATTTGGTCATTTGCTTCTTGCTTTTCTGTACCTTTTCTAGTTTTACTTCATGATTTTTGACATAAGGAGAGGTAGTATTCAAGATGTGACCACTCATAAGAAGTTACACAGTGGCTTAATAATATTTGCTTTTTTATTTTCTACTTCTTTCCCAATAACCTGGCATTGGTTTGCTTTTTGGCTTACTACTGCATAATAAGTAATATTTTCTCAGAATTATCTCAAATAACTCTAAGATAATCTGGTTTGAATGTTAATAAAACTCTGATTTGCAAACTTTGGGCTGTTTTTTTCCTACAATGCTTTTAATTCATCAACATCTAATTTCATTTTTTATTTTTCAGTCACTCAAAATGGTGACGTCCCCCTGCCATTCCCACAGTCAACCTTCCCTTTTACTCCTTTGACTAAGTAAGAATCATCAGTAACATTTGTCAGCTCACTGTCTGTATCCTTTTCTAGATTACCTGTGAACACATTGAAAGGCACAGGTTTTAGCACAGATCCTTTAGTATTATGTTGGCAACTTCCCTTCATTGTGAAAACTGTAATTATTTCCTACCTTTTTTCCTATTCATTAACCAGCAGTTAATCCATGGGAGGAATTTTCTTTTTATCCCATGACAACTTGGCTTCCTTTGAAGAAAAGTGTTTTCAAACGCTCTTTGAAAATCCAAGTATACTATTTATATGAGTTTAAGAAGTGTACTCTTAAAGGACATCTTTTAGGTATGGAAAAGTGACTTTCATGTCTAATTTTGTGTGTGTGTGTGGCTGTGATCACTTCTTTATGCTTTGTTTGACATTTTGATAATATTTCTGTGAAACCATGAATATTACAATTTTCAGGAATAAAATTTCATTAATATTCTATGCAATATAATGAAACAGTTCATGATGTATTTCAAGATAATTTCATGGGGACCATTTTTGTGATCTTAATCTTATATTTTATTAAACTTATGGTTGGAATACCTTCTCTAATCTTTATGTAATATTCCATCAAAATTTAAGAAGATATTTCCTGCGTATTTCATGAACTACTTCATAATTACTTTTACAATTTTTCCCTACTCTGTGAAAATCCTCTTCTGTGTTTGGAAATAAGCCTGTATAAGACACGTTATTCGAAGCATTCGTGAAAGCATAACTGATCACATTTCAGCATAACCACTATTTATTTTTAAGTGAAAATATACAAATATTTAATTTAAATTGCTTTCTATCTCTAGTTCTATCTTTATGTTATTTATCTTTCCGTTAATTTTTAATGTATACTGCAGCTAAGCACACAATTCAACAAAGTTTGAAAACCACTCATATTTTCATTTGTGTGGGATTTCAGCACAGTTTGTCTTCTGGTAAGTTGTTGAAACACTGCAGTAGAAGGTTCTTCGTTGAACTTGAGAACTTGAGTATGATTTCTAAGCTTGCTTATCTGCTTATGTTGCTGGCCTGGGTTGTGTCCAGGGATGAAGAGTAGACACCTATGGATAGGTTTCCAGAAAGCAAACTGCATCTTCCCCTCATCTGAGCCAGGTGCTGCCGAGAGATGTGCTTCAGAGGTGAAAGATGGTACTGATTATCAAGCAAATCAAAAAATAAAAGTGTGAACATTCTTCTCTGTGTCAGAAGCAGAGGGGTTAACAGTGTTCTCAGGTTCCTTCCTCATTTGTGCTCTATTGTGTTTCTGTACTTTCACATGTGTTCAAGCTTACACTCTGAAATATTTCCCCTGTAGAGTTTACCTGCTGCTAAAAAGCTATGCTTTGTACTGAATGAAATGTTGACATAAATGTCTTTAAAATACGTATGTTGAACGTTATATTAAAATGCTATAAAATATACCCCACACAGTGATATGGTGCAGTAGTCTGAAACGTACCTTATCACATGCAAAGATGAAATAGTGTGGATTACACCTCACGGAGTCCTGTGATATGATGCTTTGAACAGCATCTCAAAAAGAAATTCTATGAAACCTATTACCTGAAGCAAAACACTAATCAAATGACAAGGGAAATTTATTTGGATGGTGTCTAGTTTTTGCAGTACTTGGTAAATGTGTTTGCAGTTGAGTTTACCACTAGAATTTGCAGGGATAATGGGGGACCAGGCAGTAGGACAGGAGACCGAAAGTTGGATGTGTGTGCAACGGAATGGATTAGCAGGAAGGAGTCGTGAGGGGTTACTGAACTGCTTATTCTCAAAGCAGTAGTATTTTTTTGCAGCTGAGACACCTAGCATGTTTATTTTGAACATGTGGCTGAGAACGGGATAAAAACTTTGGACAGGCTACCCAGGAAGTAACTTTCTGTTTGTATTAGCCCTAAAGGCTGAAGCCACTACAACAGAACTAATGTTAGCTGTGCCTATACATTTTAAAAATACTTAAAATAAAATCTATTTAATGGTCGCATGAGAAAGCCTTTCTTTTTGAAGTTCCTTCTGCAAGACTTCCACAGGTGGGTAGCAAACTGATGTCTTCAAGTTGGTGTCCTCAGATATCTTCTGCAACACAAGAACAAGAGATACATCCTCCTCAGAATGAGAACCATAGAAACCTCCCATCTTCATTGCTTTTGGCATTATCTTCAGTAAAATGCAGCTTGCAGCAGAATCATGACAGAATCTTGTCAAATTCGTTATTATAAGGGTAGTTGGCAGATCCACTGCCAGAAATGTAACTTTTTTCCTTTGGTCATTGACTTTCCTGTAATCCACTTTCAGCTCCTTAACCTAGAAGTGCTCTGTTTTCCAGCCCTGACTCCTCAGCTGCTCCTTTAGTAATGGCCTTACAGATTGTTGTATTCCAATGGTTAACTCAATGAGAAGTCTGCTCAATGTAGTCATGCAGAAATACATCTAGCTGTGGTTTGAGCGATGGATTTAACCAAGAATATGGAGTCATATCAGTGTTTCAGATAGTGATAAATAAGGTCAGCATGAATGAGTGAGAGGGAATCAAACAGTGCTGTAGAAAAGAGAGCTTTGAACTCTATGCCATTTTCAGAATCACAGAATAGTTGAATTTAGATAACTTTGAGAAATCTATCCCTAAATTAATGTTCTGTATCTAACAGTGCCTGACACCTATACCCTCAGTAAGAGTTGAAGGCAGTGTCTTGAAGCTATAGAATAATTTGTCCTCAGGGAGAGCACAAAGGAGGCTGGCCTAAGCCCGCACCAGGGAGACCAGTACCATTGGCAGACTATTGCGGTTTTTGGTGTCCATACACTTTTACATGTAGTCCTTTGCAATGTATCCAGGTGTTACTGATACCCACAGTTTAGTCCTAAAAATTATAAATATAAGGTTGTATTTCAGCCTCTTTCAGTTCTAGTGAATTTCATTTTTTTTGAGAGGGA
>NW_009647828.1:2943460-3014930 GCF_000708025.1 Charadrius vociferus
AAAGTAGATTTTTAGCTGAAGAGGAGCTAAGTGGAGCTAAGTTCTTGTCCCATCAACTTTGAGAACCACTATTTCCATATATCCACCCATATGGATGAAGGTATAATGAAGAAATACAAATTCCATTTTTCTTCTTTGCCAGGACTCTACAGAGTCTTATTTCTGAAGGCAATGAAGTTGTTTTCCTTGACAACTTTTGGTATCACATCTACCAGCCTGAGAAAACACCTCAGGAACTCTGGCAAATCTTACATGACAGCAGAAGCTGATGTTTTTGCAGTGTTATCAAGGCCCTGATTGATTTACCCACTGACATGTAGAGAGAAGTTCATCTGACTGAATGAATGTAGGAATCTATTCCAGGGTAAGATGAGTAGCTCTCTAATCCCCTTTGAGTATTCTACCAGGGTACACTGTATGTAATGTAATCACCCAACCCACATATTGCACCCAGATGTAGATTCCTATATTCAGGCATTTAAAACAACAAGTTGAATCCCACTACTAAATTTTATGCAACTCAGTTGCCTAACAGATGTTTAATTCCTGTTAAGTTACCCTATGTCCATCTAAGTGGAGTTGACAAATATGACACTGGCATTTTAAAGGACATTTTCAGCAACTGATTTAAGTTCCTAAAGTTAAAAGAGAAATCTTAGGGTTAAATTCAGTTGCCCACTTAATGGCTGGTAGGGCCAGTGAAGACTTGGTATGGAACCTGAGATTTCCAAGTGGAGCTGATTGGATTTCCAAGTGGAGCTGACTGCTCTGAGCTGACACGATTCCTCTGTCTTTCTGGAGTGGCAGCTGGTGATCAGACAAGGTACTTGAGGGCATCTCAAATGCCACTAAGCACTTTCATCCAACTACTGATCACTGAACTACTGGGACACTTTTCTTTGTATAGGCATGTTCAATTTTTAAAAATGGGTGGGCTCCCAAATCCTGATTTCTGAAAATTTCATCCTTATCCTGGGCAAAACAAGGTATGGAGAGTGTGTGTAGAGCAACAGGAAAAATACTGTCATGCACCTTTGTAGTATTTGTATTCCCTCCAGGCAATATTAATAAGACAGAAGGTAACTGTATGAGCTGTGTTACTGCACAGCTGGCCTCAAAGCTGCTCCCACTGTACTGTTCAGGTGAGACCAAAGATGCTTAATGACGTGCCAAGGTCATCCAGGAAATATGTTGCAGAGCAGGGAACTCCAGTGAGTTGCCAGATATCCAGACCCTCCTCTGTTTTTCTTCTATCCAAATGACATCAACAAAGCTTGGGAGCACCAACAGCCATGCACTATAGAAATTTATCTCTATCTTTTCATTACTATCCTGTAGAGGAGAGCTGAGTTATCTGTTTGGCAGCAATCTGCATGCTGCTTGCATATGGTATTCCATTTACTACTAATCAATACTAATATAATAGTAATTTCTGTGGAAAGAACTATCATCTGTAAGAATATTTGTAAAAATATATCTGTGGATGCATTAAAAGTACAAACCACCCAGAATACATGCACCAAGCTAAACATCTTAGCTGTTATTTCAATTTCTTAAGCAATCACAGTTAAAATCTGCTGATAGCTGTTGCTTTTTGAACGAATCAATCATTTTGTGAAGTAAAAGGAAAAATAAATATTTTTGCCTTCCCTTTAAGTTACTTACAACAGACGTGGGTGAAAATAAATAAAAAAATTCCACACCTCCTCAAACCTAGACAGTAGGAATTTATAAAACATGAAAGTGCCATCCAGCATGAAGCTAAGAAAGAGGTGTGTTTAATCCTGGAACTAATTATTAACTCAGTATCCATCTTTTTCGCTTGCCAGACTGAATAAAAAATAGCACCCTCGCACCCCGTTCATGCAGTGACATCTAATACCATCATATTTTAGCACATGCTGGTGTGATTTTTCACATGAAAGATTCCTAAGATGCGTTTAAGGTGAAGCACCTTAGTTTAAAATTTTCGTGTCAGAATGGCATGACAACAGTGACTGCTCAGCTCTGTTTCCAAGTAAAGGGGAGGGCAGCTTTCATTATCCAGTATCATGGACTCTATTCTTCAATACAAGCAGTATGCTTTAATTTTGAAACAGGCTGGTGAGACTGACATATTCTGGCATTTTCAGAATGAATATTTATAGTCTTCCACCCAACTGTTTCCTGCGAGTCACTCCTGCAAAACAGAAATCTTTGCTTTGGAATAACAGTCACTTAGCACATAGACAGAAATGCCAGGTTTGTAGTGAAGAATCGGATGTTATCATCTCACAGCTTGTGAACCAATGTTGCTCATAGTCACTGGACAGTCAAAGAGCTTTTTATTAAAAAAAAAAAACAAACCCAAAAAACCAAAGCACCACTGAGGGGCATTAAACTGCAGTGTTTCTTGCAGGGCTGTTTTTGCTAAACATCAGTGCTCATAGGCCCATGAATGTTGGGTACCATTGGCAGAGGGTTTTCTGGAGGTGCAGGAGACACGACTAACTTCATGGAAGTGTCTACATTTGAAAATGTTTTAATGGGTTTCAAAGGCAATTCATCCTGATGGTGTTTTAAACTCACCATAAAGGTCCTTCTTGCTCCTCTGGCAGTTTCCTTAGGACTCTTCACACTGGGATGCTTGCAGAATCTTTTTTTTTTTTTTTTTTTTTTTTTAACTCCTGCTACTTATAAAAACCTACACTCTGTCTCCTGTTTATAAAGCCAGGGAAAAGTGAGGAACCATCAGCATGCTGGTAGCTAAGTTAGAATAGAATCAGACTTTGAATCAGAAAAGGTGGCACTGCCTTTCTGTACCAGAGTGTTTCCACAGAGACTGTGACTTGGGGATTATAAAGAAACACCAGCCGAGGTGAACTATGTGCTGTGCCTTGGTGAGAAATCTTCCTGCATCACCCTAGGTGTCTGCCACTCAATCATATAACCGATTTCACTCTCTGCAAACTTCCCCAGTTTAATGTTGAGTTTTGTTCTGAATACTTCCAGAGAAAGTAATTTCATAAACTCCTCTGACAGCTAATTTCACTGTCTAAGCAGAAATAAGATGATGAACTTTGAGATAAAGCTTTCTTCAGCTTCCAGATGAAAATCTGTCTTCTAAACTGAAACCATTGCATCACCTAAAAGGAGTTGATACAACCAGGACCACAAAATGTAATACAAAACAAGAACACACCAATATGCATTTCTCTCAAGTAAGATCTTTTATCATGTATTGTATACAAGGGCAAGTGTAGGGTACTGCACCTGGGGAGGAATACCCCATGCATCAGTGCAGGTTGGGGGCTGACCTCCTGGAGAGCAGCTCTGTGGAAAGGGACCTGGGAGTACTGGTGGACAACAGGATGACCATGAGCCAGCAATGTGCCCTGGTGGCCAAGAAGGCGAATGGCATCCTGGGGTGCATCAAGAAGAGTGTGGCCAGCAGGTTGAGGGAGATCATCCTCCCCCTCTACGTGGCCCTGGGGAGGCCACATCTGGAGTACTGCATTCAGTTCTGGGCTCCTCAGTTCAAGAAAGGCAGGGATCTGCTGGAGAGGGTCCAGTGGAGGGCTACAAAGATGATTAGGGGATTGGAACATCTCTCATATGAGGAAAGGCTGAGGGACTTGGGTCTCTTCAGCTTAGAGAAAAGAAGATTGAGGGGGGATCTTATTAATGCTTACAAATACTTAAAGGGAGGGTGCGAGGTGGATGGGAACAGTCTTTTTTTCAGTGGTGCCCAGTGATAGGACGAGAGGTAATGGGCACAAGCTTGAACATAGGACGTTCCATCTTAACATGAGAAGGAACTTCTTTACTTTGAGGGTAGCAGCACACTGGAACAGGCTGCCCAGAGAGGCTGTGGAGTCTCCCACTCTGGAGACATTCAAAACCCGCCTGGACGCTGTCCTGTACGACCTGTTGTAGGTGACCCTGCTCTGGCAGGGGGTTGGACTAGATGATCTCCAGAGGTCCCTTCCAACCCTGACCATTCTGTGATTCTGTACTGTATTTTCTGCATGCATAAAATGTAAATACGTGAGTAAAACACTAACACATTCAAAGAACTTATTCCCTTTGTACTGGTCTGCAAAAAGTAAATAGCTACTAAAAAAGCCCAACAAATTAATGCCTCAAAAGAAAGAATGCTGTTAAGCGAATGTTACGTGCTTGCCATCTAGATACTTGCAGTGCAGTAGTTAATGAACAGGGAACAGAAGCAATGTTGGGTTTTTTTTTTTTCCTTTCACAGCTATGGACCAGAAAAAAAAGTAAATGTAAATTAAATTGAATAAGCTCTTGGTTAATTTATTGGATTAATTTTAAAATACACCTCATAATGACTTTATCCTCTGAGAAGTTTCAGAAGCTTTTAATGCTTAAAAGGCCAGATGCTGTACTGTGCTGCGTATATTCAGGCATAGCAGGTCTTACCAGATGAAGAAATAACATCCTTAAAAGGTTTTTGTGCCACAGAAATGCACACACGGGTAATTTGCCTGACATTTTAAAAATTTAATTTAAGGTTCTTAGGAAAGAGACATAATCATCAAATAACAGCTCACTTTCCATCCATAGAAATTCCTTAATGGTTCTAAATATGATGCGTACTCTGAAAAATTACTTGACTCACAACCATGAACTTTTAACACAATTAATTTAATTTGTAAATTGAACAATATGCATCATTAATGACTCACGATTTCCAATTTGCTGAATGGTTTCTGCCTCATGTCTCAGTCATTTCGGTCAAGCCATTTTCTGCAGCTTTATGTTGCCTTTAGGTCTTGCGCAACTTTCCCACCTTAACTCCATAGTGTCCAGTTTGCACTTTACTGCTAACTACTATGGGTGAAGAGACCATACTTATTCAATACCTGTTCACACAGACTGAGTCCTCTATGCTTCTCTCTCCTCCCAGGTGATGTGTGGGTTCAGGTCGTAACTGGCAAATTGTTTCTGGGCTGCAGCAACTGGCTATGCAAAGGCATTTTTAAACAAGATGATACCAATGCAAAGTATACCCAAGGCTAACCGAAATTTTCGTATTCATACAATGTATACAGATTGGTGGCCTGCTCCACCACTGAATTATCATTTTGAATAGCCTTCTGAGAATACAAAGAGTCTATGAAATAAAGGAATCAAATGACTGCAAGCTTCTGTAATTTCTAAGGCATTAGCAAAATTGCCTAAAACTGCGAAGCATTTCAGTCAGGTAAGAAAGGCCAGTGGAGAAGTTTGTGGTATGATCATGATGTAAAATGCTGCTGAACAAGCCCAGCAAATGTAATTGATCTGTGCACCAGGGGTGGTTACCCCTGTGCTCCAAGAAGATACTCAGTGATGCCCACGCTGGATTGTTTCAGCCATGGTCATAGGCTACAGGACTCAGCTGTTCGTGAAAAGGGGAAAGCAGTCACTGCATGATGCTTGAATGAAAAAAGGCGGCTGTTATGAACCTTTTGGTGGATTTTCCTTTTAAATGGTTGTGCCAAATCACGAGAATGATAAAACTGTCCTTTGGAAAAATGAAACAGCGATAGGACAATAACTTCTGGCTACCATTCTGAAGCTCAGGAGAAGATGAACAGAAAAGGTTCCCTTTCTACGCTGATGCAAATGATACTGGATCAAATAATTCAGCTCCTCAACATTTCAGGATGATGGACCAGAAGGATTAGTTATTCCATGACTTTTAGAAACTTTTCTTCCCCCCCCCCCCCCCAGAGGTCTCTGAACTAAATATAAATAGTATAACTATCAGTAGGGTGATACTTACTTTCATAGTCATATTGCCTTGATATGACTAGACACAGCCCAACAAAGGGTAATTTTTGTCTCAACTCACATAAAATGTGAATTTTTAAGTACTTTTTAGGATGGAGGTATATGGAGGTATGTGGTGACATCTGAGCTATATGCTTAGACATTGTAATACAGCCATTATAGTATTTATCTTTTGCATTTCACATAATGGAATTCATTCATATCATGCAAAGATTCAATAGACTGAGGACTGAAAAGAAAGTAGGACTTGCTGCAAACTATGCACAGCTGAAGATAATTGTCTGTGTGACTTAAATCCGTTCATCTTCTCATAAAGAGCCCACATATAAAAGTTGAATGCAGATGACTACAACATGCACGTAAAGATTTGAGGGTTTGCACTGCTGAGGTGTGTTTGACCCAAAAGTAAGTGACAGCTAATAGTACCAGCTGAAAATCTGGGAGTGAAATTAACCTTTATTTGGACATGATTTTTTTCACTAAAATTATAAAACAATTATTATGGTATGTAATGTAGTAAAAAAAACTCACTTTCAGTAATGTTTAAACACATACTTCAAATTTTAAAAAATTAAACAGCTATCAAGTTTTGGACTAAGCACAAATGAAAAAACACTGGAATTTCTTACTGTTTTTTAAATATTAAATGTTGTAACAGCTAATGACCATCACAGCTTTCCTTGCTTATGACAATCTAGTGTTGCTGTGTGCTGTTTAATTTTTCAAAGAAATGATTTATTCACACAGCAATCTACAATGAGAGATGCAGTAGAGAAATTAATTGGGGCATTGGTGCAGTAATAATGTTATCAGTTGATCACACAGGTTTTTCCGAGTTGCATCTAGGTTTAATTTGCTGATCAGATAAAGTATTTTGTTTTAAAATATATTTACTTCAGCATTTGTATATAAATTGTACAAGGCAGGTACTTTGTGGAAAAAATTAATTGAGGATATATTGATATTGAAATAAAATATGCTTGATGGAGTCTACACATAAATAATTATTCACAATAAGCTTTATTAAATGTAAATCAGATATAGACTGACTGGACTAACTAACCTAGAGCATTGCATATTATGTTAGAAAAAAGAATTATGAAGTGAGAGGGTAAGTAATTAATCCACTTGTGATTTCAAATCTCTATCTGCAAATATCTCCCTGTTACATAGGAGGGAATGTCAACATTGCTTTGATATCAACTTGCCTTAAATAATTTTAACCACTGTAAAGTTCACCACTGTACTTATTTGCGCTAAGCGACTCCCTACCTAAACCAAGGACACAATAGGAAGTAGAGGGAGTATTTCACTCAACCTCTGTATGATTTTTTGGTAGATAATACTTTCTTGTGCAAAGTGATAGAACTGCTCAGTCCTCCATAATGTGAAATGCTTCATAATGGAATTTTAACCAAAATTGATATCCTGATTAAAATTCATTGAAGCTTTTACTGCAAAGTTTTGGGGAGGAAGTCCTGCTTATGCTGTGTTTTTTGTCAATGCATCACATATAGAATTCTATATGTAGAGCAATATAGTCACTGGTTTGCAAACAGACAGGAAGACAATATATGACAACCTTACAACTTAATGGAATAAATCCCTGTGTATTTGTCCAACTTCCCTCATGGTTGTATAATAATTTACAACCTAATTGCCTAGCTTCTTTCCTGCGAAAACATGCCTACTTGTTATGTTTGGGTCTTCACTCAAGGCAAGGTACTTCTTTGTCAGTCTCTGACTGCACTTCTAAACACAGCTCTCTTGCTTTGGCTAAATTAATTTAAGATGGTTCTTGTTTTTAAAAAAAACAACTAATTTTGCAATTATCCTACCCCGATGTGTCAAAATGATAATGTCACTAAATACTAGTGAAAAGGTCAGAGGAAATAAATAATTACAACTTGTATTATATTTGGCATTAGAAGACAGAACATTGTAAGCTTTTTAAGTTACATGAAAAACAAAGAATATATTTTCTTTGATTTCTTATTAAGAGAAGAACACAATTTAGTTTTTTAGTTGTACAATAATATGTGGCCTGTTGTCTGTCTTTTTCTTTTCCTTTTCTGAATACATCAGGATCTTATTGTGGAAAAAAAATAATTGATCCATTTCAAAATGTACTAAGGCTCTGGAAAATGTCCTCTAAAAACCACAAGTGTAATGTCTTTTTTTAAGAAAAATTTTCAGAATTCTAAGGCAGTGCTATGATTTCCATCAGCATATTCTATAGAGTGGTTAGCGTAAGAAAGATTATCAGTCTTACTAGATTCAGTTGGACTTCACTATATATATATATGATATATATATGCATACATATAGAGAAAGAGGGTTCTGTGTGTGTGCATCTAAATATGTTAGATCAAATTTTGGGTAACTTCAGTATCTAACATAACTGCATGGATCACAGATATTTGACTTTTTTTCTATACAGCTTTGAAATCCTTCTTGTTTATGAATTCTATGCACACTGCACTGCTAAAAGCTTATTCAGTACAGAATGCTTCTGTTAAGTTTTGAATAGCTTATACAACAGTAAGGCAAAGCAGATTGTGTTATTTATTCTTACTATTTATTGTCATTTCAGCCCATTAAACATATAGCCATCTACTCCCATAGGACACATGAATTCTGTTGAAAAATTTGTTATTTTCAAATACAAGAATGTATATTGAACTTTTAATGCACATTCATGTTAATTAGAAAAGAGAGATTGGTAAATAGAAATAGTGTAGCTCAGCCCTCTGTTTTAAAGATACAATAGATGTTGAGAATAGACAAATTTCTTAAAGATGGAGGTGTTGTTCCTCTCCTGTCACACATATAAATAAGAACTATATACTCAATTTATATGGGGTTTCTCTGAAATGATCAGCACAATTTGAATTTGAGCTTTGAGATCTGCATCAATTCAGAAACAGTTAATACATCTGCACTTTCAAGACTGTGCAAAGAAAGCCTTTGCCTCTTCATACATGTATGAAATCAAAATTGAATGGACTGTGCTAAAATTAAATCAGTGGGAGAAAAGAAAAAGCATGGAGTCACACTGAAATCCATTATTTTGGACTTGACTAATAGTACAGCAAAGAATCCTTCCCAGACTGTGTTATCATCAGTTTTACTTACTTTACATGACTTTTTAATACTCTACTAAACCTGGTCTAAATTTCAGCTGAATAGATGCATTTACTGCAATTTCTACTTCATCTTGAGAGGTTCCATATTTCAGTACAGGAAGATAAAAAATAGCTCTTACTTTCACTACCTGCAAAAAGAAGCCAACCAGTTTTGAGTGAAATTTGCAATCTAGACCTGGTTTAAATTCTCTGGGCACTGATTGGACACAAGGAAGGAAAGAACATTACTGTCTTTTAGTCAGTAATCCACTGTTTCAGTCACTCGAACAAGAGGTAGGGTAGGTAATTCAATTTTCTTCTGTACTTGTGGAGATTCAATCCCAGATCTCTCATTACTCACAAGTGTTTCCCAGCTAACTTGCGATATGCGATTATGCTGTGCCCTTCTCTGAAGTCATCCCACTGACAGTGCCCTCTTGCTTTCATGGTAGTTACATATTCATTGAAATTAGGACTCAAATCCTGGCATTCTAGATTAGTTTCTAATCCCTAATTTATAGTTATTTTCCCTTGTTCTCTCACATTGGTTTAATAAACAGCAGAGACTGGAAAGACTGTGAGTGCCCTATAGTAAAATATGCTTCACTGTACGAACGGAGCACTCTCAACAAGATGAGAGTATTAAACCTTGATCTCCTATTCTTAGGTGAGCACCTGAACGATGGGGCTATGCAGCAAAGGGTAGTTAGACACTATTATTTCATTTTCCATCTTGGGACAAGTGCCTCTGACAAGCCCTTCCTTGTTTTGCTAGAGAGCTACGAACAACCCTCTACATTCTTGTTGTGAGAATAATTGACCACTGGAAGAATTTACCTAGGGATATGACTGATTTTCTGTCATGTGAAGTTTTGAAGTAATGCCTGGATATTCTCTGAAGACATAATATTGTCTTACTTGAACATATATATGTCTTATTTGAACAACTAGTTGTTGGTTCTATCCAAGAGTCAGGAGGTGAAATTTGAAGCCTCTTAAGCTGCAGGGCAACTGAGATGATGATATTGGTCCTTTTTGTGCCTAAAATCTATGAATCTATGAAAAATCCTGCCTTGTGTTCTTTTTAATGTGTTATTTTTTGTCCACTCTTTTTGTTTCTTGCTTCGTAATTCTGGGGAAAAAAAACCCAGATTTTTATTCATTGAAATATATATTTAACTTCTGTGTCACATAATGTATTCTTGTAATTAACATTTCAGTGTTTGTTAACACAATGGCACTTACAGTATTGGCAAACGCAAACTGTTAATCTTAAGAGTTACACAAGCTTCTGTATTTGATTAAAATATTCTCTGAAGCGCTTTGGTATAACAATAGACAAGAGAATGAAAAGGTCAAAAATATTTTACTCTGGTTTATTGGTAGGCTGGTTCAATAAGTTAAAATTAGGAATCTTTCAATAGAGAGTGTTGGAGGGAAATCAGAATTCTATAAAGCTGCTTTGCCATCAATAAATTGATACATATTAAATAAAGCATGTATTAATGGGCAGTACAAATAGATTACCTTTTACATTTAGATTTCTAAATAATATTCAGCCTGAAGGAAGTATACACCACTTCACATAGTGGTCTACTAAAGGTGAGGTAGGCAGGGGAACTGGGACCTACAACTAGCCTGTCTAGAGGTAGATAAAACAGCAGTGCCTTCAGCTGCCCACTGAGCACTTTTCACAACACCAACAGTCACACAGGTGTTTTCTTTTTTAAAATGCTGTATCTAGTCTTGAATACAAAAAGACCATGCAAAAGAAATAATGACATAGGACAAAGAATTCAGAAAAAGATTATCATGGTATCACAGAATAATGACATAGGACAAAGAATTCAGAAAAAGATTATCATGGAATCACAGAATAAGTTTGTATGGGACCTGTGAAGGTGTCTGCTCCACCCCCCTGGAAAGCAAGTTTAAATGCTGCACGTGGCCTTGTCTAGTCAAGCTTTGAATATCTCAAAGGATGGAGATTTGATAGCCTGTCATAGAGAAAATATTTTCCTCATATTTAATTGGAATTTCCTGGATTTCAATTTGTGTCTGTTGTCCCTTGTCTTTTCCCTGTGCTCATCCAAGAAGAGTCTGGTTCTGTCACATCTATATTCTCCCATCAGATAGTTGAAGACAGCAATATGACCTCTTGCGAGACTTACACTCTTAAGGCAAAACTAATCCAATTCTTTCAACCTCTTGTACTATGTCCTCCAAAGCAAAGCGCAGAGTATATTTTTTTTACAAGGCTATAGGATTTACTTCTCCAGGTCACGGCAGATATAAAGCTGGGACAGGATTGGCAAGAAAATTAGAATGGCTGTGGTTCTGGAAGAATCTCAGATATATTCACCCAACCCTGTGTAATAGAACAGGGGAGAAAATTCCCATTTCTGCCCCACCATGATGAATTGAGAGTTCTGACTGCACGTTAATGAATTCTGGTCAGTCTTCTGAAGCTGCTAATATGGGCCTATTATAATCTTGGATACATCTATGTGAGTACTTGCCAAATACTGCTTATAATGGTTGTGCTACGTTACTGTCAAACTAGTGGCAATAGCTGATCACTAAATCTTAACTGGTCATTTACTGCAGCTGATACAAGCCAGGAATACTAAATTTTTCTTACCTCCCTGAAAAGAAGGGACTGGAGATCCAGAAATACTTCAAGAAGGTCAGAGGGATTGAGGTGATATGTGAAGAGTTTAAGGGTTCAAAGAAGGATTTTGAAAAGGAAAAAAAATTAAAGGCACCACAGGGAGCTCTAGACAGGAGGTAGAAAGACATAGTCTTCTGTAGTGGGAAAGACTGCTGTAGTAGCAGAAGCATCCAAGGTTAGTGAAAGCACAGTAGAAAAATTCCTAGGTAGAAAAAGAATCTGTGACCTTGGACTATGGCATGCAGGCTAAAAGAAGTTTCTAGCACAAACCTCCTTTAGACTGGGACCTCACACAACCTTATAGGAAGTATCTGACAGAAGAAACTTAACTAGATCTGTTACAACATATCCTGCGTACTACTAATGGGCAATAATCAATGCCTGTGAAGTGGGGAGAAGGAAACTAATGCACTGGACCACTTTTCTGTTCCTACACTGCTTTTTAATCCACTAGATAAAGGGATATCAGGATTCAGTGGGTGAAAAGTGAGGCTTGCCAAATTCAAGTAAAAGCATGCATTTCGTCAACGACAGTAACTAACCACTGGAACAGTTTATCAAGGGATGTGATTCTGTCACTTGAAGTCTTTACATCAAGAGTGGACATCTTTTTCAAATATATGCTTTAATTCCACACATGACTAGTGTGGAATCACTTGCTAAAATTACATGGTCTTAGTATGTCTATTCTTAGTATTCTTAGTCTGAAACGCAAAAGGGGAAATTCTCCTCTGTTTTAAGTTAAAGTGAATTTTTCTTTGACTTCTCTTAGGCCAGGATTTCACCAGGTATCTGCAAAACTTTATTCCTGAAAATGCTGTATCACAGGTAGAAACTGATGATGAAATTAAAGGAACACATGTCCTCACCAAAGCAAATGACTTTACTGTTGAATGCTTATTCAAAAGAGCTTTGAGATAAACAGTGCTTGGTAACAGAGTTCAGAAGGAAAGTCACAGAGTGAGACAGAGAGATTATCTGTAAAACATGCCAGAACAGAGTCACATAAATCTGAATGAACCACAACGCAGAAAGGTATTTGTTCCGTTAACAGATCTTACGTAGGTATTAAATAAAAGCTTGCGGTTTCAGTGATAAAAAAGGCTATTTGAATGCATGTCAAGCCAACACTATTTCATGTTTTCTGCAAATTCACATCATCTTTAAAATATTTATTGATATGAGGTGATGGTTTATTAAATTAAAGGCAATTAAAAACAAAACCAACCAAACTGGTGTTGGGTAGAACATGTACTATAAAGCTTAGTTAATTTACCTCAAATATGTCTCCACCAAATTATGTAAGCCTAATGCCAGAACCCAATGCTTTTTAATCATATGGAGGAAACACCTTTTTTAGGACATAATCTCCTTTTTCTTCGGTGTGTGTAGACATTTAGAATGAATGTGTGAGTAGGAACTTAAAAGAATGGTTTAGCACTTCACTATATGGGCTGTTTCACCACAATTTTGGGAAGCCTTGAGCTGACCTGAAATCAAAGATTTATCTTCTGGTTCAGAAGAAACGTCCCTTTAATATGGGCTATTTTGTAACAGGTTATGATAGGGCTTTAATTGTTGTCAAAATTTTGTTTACTATAGTGCCACTGCATTCTGTGTTTCCAGACCAAAAAGTATAAAATATTCATAACAGTATAAATTGAAGTTCTGGTGCATTATATATAGTCAAAGTTGACTATTATAGAGAAAAATTTGATGGGGGTGTCATTACAGACAAAAAATCAAGTCATATACATGCTGAAAATCTGAAAGGATACAAAATACCAAAGAAATTAAAATTTGGCAACTCACACAATCAAATTGAAAGTGGTTTTGTTGTTCTGTTGTGTTTTGTGGGTTTTTGTTCTCATTTAATGCTGGCTTCAGTGATATCCAACAGATAAAAACAAGGGCTATGACAAGTTTTCAACACTGAATCTAACATGTATTATCAGGGCCTTTGAATGAAAGTTGCAGTATGATTCCCTCTCCTGTACAGTTTTAAAAATTTATTATTAAGTTCTTGGTGTCACAAGCACAAGTCTTTAAAAAATAATATAGACTATCAGTGTCTTACTTTTCCCATGTTCCCAGCTACATGACAGCTATTATAGATAAAATAGTATTAAACAGTTATTTCAAGTCTCCTTTTGTTCTATTACGGAGCATGTACCAGAAAGTGGATGACTGACAGGTTTAGACATAAAACAAACTGGTCTGTTGGCCAGTTTAATCTGTGAGCTGGACCAATGGTAAGGGTTACTTTCCCAAAGTACCAAATAACTTTCAGATATAGTTGAAAAAATATGCCCTTTAGTGAATTCATTATCTCTCTAGCCTTCTGCTTTCTTTCAGCTTTTAGCATATATATGCATTTCCCTAGGGTTAAGCTAATGCGTTTCTCAATTCCTAGATTGCTTTAACAACAAGAATCGAAGACGATAACAAAATGAATTCCCAAACCCATTCTAAAGCACATGAGTTTTGAATTTTAAGTATTTTGTTGTTTCAAGGTAAGAGGTATAAAAAGTATCTTCTGAATTAAATAGAAAAGCTTCAACTTGTGAAATGCCTCCATGTTCTCTTCTCAGCCACCAGTCAAATAATTTTATACTTGTGTCACAAACAGCAAATCAATGACGATACCTTTCAGAATATTAATTAAGAGCAAAGAACTCTGAAAGACCACTAGCTATTTTAGATAGGGTATAATAGGGAGTTCTCAATTTTAAAATGTGAAAAAGACTTTAATGAACACCAATGAGAACATCGTCTTTATATTTCCTGCCATCAAATACTTCGGATTCCTGTCAAGTCTTTCTGCAGTATTTTAAAAACACAGAAATCAGAAAGCAATTAGCAAATGGCCAACTCATTTGTCAGATTAATGACACTAAAGCTTAGTGTCTTGGTAATACAGATGGCATTACACTTTTCTAGATTTTGAACTCTCCAACATTTTCCAAGGAAGTTGTAGTTACTTGTATGAGTTTACAGACATGAGGTTTGATTTTCTTCTTAACCTGTCACAGACCCTGGAAAGGCTCCAGCGTTTCACGGGTGACAAAGTAAAAACCACTGATTTGCTCTAAAAAATACATGATTTGAAATGACTGGTCTGCTTTGGGTGACCTCTGGAATTGCTCTGACTTCAGGTGGATAAAATTTAGGGTCTACAAAAATTTAGCCAGCTATGCTTCTTCTAAGTGTCAAGACAGAGAGATCTTAAGATATTTGGAATTAAACTGTCCTCTTCACGTTCCTAAATGGCACATTTCAAAGCCTAACAGATTAGCTTGTGATAAGACACCAAAACATTTAGATAGCTAAAGCAGGTGATGCAAATCACATTGTTTAAGTCCCTCCACAAAATTGCTCAAGATCCACAAAATAAGAATGAATTTAGACTACAGTTCAAATGCGTTTCATAGAAGTAAAAACCTTGAAGTACTTTAAATTCAATGGTATCACAAATAAAAACAGAAATTGCTTCTGTCCTGCTTTATCTGTTTATCTGTAGGGTATAGCTTGCTTTGAAAAAACCTCTCGCTGCTTCTGGGAGCTGAAAAGGGCACTGAAATTTTTGATAGGTGCACAAAAGACATAGTATCTAAAAACAACTAGAAGAGACCCCAGATTGTACTTTGAACAAACCCATGCACTATTTCTGTGAGACCAATGTAAATAAGCTTATTTGTGCTTGTAATAGAATCTTTAAAGACTTTTTTACTCAGGGTAAACACAGCTTTGTTGAATAACATCATATGCTACCGTATGGTACTCAATTCTTACAGCTCCCGAGGCTTTCTGCTTGTTGGAGACAGGCTGTCTTAGAGAGAGATCATGCAAAGTTGAACTCATACACATCTACTCTACCAGTAAAGGTGAGTTGGCTTTTAAGAGCAAAACCACAATGTGTTAGGGAGAAAAATAATTTCTCAATTAAGGCGCTGGAATAACATAAGACCCAGGATTCCATTCCCATAGCACATCTACTTTTTCAGTCAATTTCCAATGATTTTGAAGACACCACCAAGCAAAAAAATGAGAAGGAAAACATTACAGTGGAGACACATTCTGGGACACCTTGGTTAACTATTGAAAAACATTAGAATTTTTAACCTTACCTTACAGAAATCAAAATTCAGACCTGTAGCAGTTCACCTGCCATCACAAGGAAAAGGTACACAGGGCCAAAAGAGATGTTGGGCTTCATCAAGACGAGTACTTTTTTGTTTTTATCAGAGACAACTATAGTATGAAATTTCTATCCTAAGCTTACCAAATTTTATGTTAAAATAAGTGTTTGCCTTTTATATACCTCAGTAAAAGGTATGGCTGTATGGTTGCGCTGCCATACAGCGAGACCTGGACAGGCTAGAGTGTTGGGCGAAAATGAAGGGCAAGCATAGGGTCCTGCACCTAGGGAGGAATAAAACCATGTACCAGTACAGGTTAGGGGTTGACCTGCTGGAAAGCAGCTCTGCAGAGAGGGACCTGGGAGTCCTGGTGGAAACCAAGTTGACCATGAGCCAGCAATATGCCCCTGTGGCCAAGAAGGCCAATGCTATCCAGGGGTGCATTAAAAAGAGCACGGCCAGCAGGTTGAGGGAGATCATCCTCCCCCTCTACTCTGCCCTGGTGAGGCCACATCTGGAGTACTGTGTCCATTTCTAGGCTCCCCAGTTCAAGAAATATAGGGAACTACTGGAGAGGGTCCAGCGGAGGGCTATGAAGATGATCAGGGGACAAGAGCATCTCTCTCATGAGGAAAGGCTGAGAGACCTGGGTCTGTTTAGCCTGGAGAAGACTGAGAGGGGGTTTTATCAATGCTTATAAATATCTAAAAGGTGGGTGTCAAGAGGATGGACTCTTTTCCATGGTGCCCCGTGACAGGACAAGGGGCAACGGGCACAAACTGGAACACAAGTTCCATCTGAACATGAGGAAAAACTTCTTTACTTTGAAGGTGACAGAGGACTGGAACAGGCTGCCCAGAGAAGTTGTGGAGTCTCCTTCTCTGGAGATATTCAAAACCCACCTGGATGCATTCCTGTCCATTCTGCTCTAGGTGACCCTGCTTTGGCAGGGAGTTGGACTAGATGATCCCCAAAGGTCCCTTCCAACCCCTACCATTCTGTAATTCTGTGATTCTGTGAAAAGCGGTAGAGACTCACTCTGTCCAAATTATTTATAGCAAGTTTATGTTCTGCCAGTACCACCTGATTGCCTACACCTCTGTACATCCTGCTCAGTGATTTGGGCTCTGAGTTAGATCTGTAGGCTGGCTTTCTTTAGAACAAAGCTCTAGTTCCTGTTCTGATGAAGTTAGAAAGAAAACTCATGGGGATTTTTGGTAAAGTTAGGTCTTTTGGAAGGTTAGATATACTTTTTTTTGTATAAAGATCAGATACTGAAGAAAAATACTTAATATAATACGATTTATTGTCAGTACATGAGGTTGGATTTTTATCCATTTGCTTAGATTAATTCAATCAACACAATTAAACTTTGCAGTAAAAACTTCAAAATGGGCAGGTCTGCTAAGAGTGTTAGAATGATTTTACTGAATGAAGCAGAGTTTGGTGAAATGTCTGGACCTCCACATTATTTCCAAACAGCCATGCTACTGAGATCACATTAACAGGCTAGTAAAGACCTTAATTTTTTTTCCTCATGTTTTTATGGACACGATGTGTGCCAGTCTTCATTTATATGGAACTATCCCTTGTTAAATAGAACAATCCTTGCCAGCAGACATGCAGTTTCATTTTCTTTTTTTTTTTTTATTCCAAGATTCAGGTTATCACATCTCCCCTCTTGAACACATTAAACACTTTGAGTTGATAGGATATAAAAATCTATTACTCTGCACAGAGTGTAACTCCCTCTCACTTCCATTGTGTCTATCCCTTAACAAGGTAATAAATATCAGTTAGTCACCCAGAGAGAGGCCAGATATGGAAGTCAAGCTGAGTTTCACTGTCCAAAGGGAAGAAAGGTGACTTGGAGGCAGAGAGGGTCAGACTCATGTGGGTCTGCTCAGGGCTGCGTGTTTGATCTCCCTGATTAGGGAATTGGGCTGTGCATTTGCTTTGGGTTCACTTCTCAGCAGCACAGAGAATCAGAGCTGTTAGAGCAGGAACAGCAGCGGCAGCAGCAGGGGAAATGCAGAGACCACATGTGGCAAAAACGAGAGCCATAGAAAGCCTAGATGAGAGAGGAAATGCCTGAACCCATTAAAAAAAAAATAAAAAGGAATATATTTATGACAAAACACTTTGCTTTTACAGAAAGTCTGTGCTATTTTCATTTTTAAAAAATGTAATCTTGTCATCATAATTAATAATTAAAAATAATTACAGAACATACAGAACTCAGAGCTCAGAACATACAATTTGGTATATCTTTTGTTTGAACAACAGCTATGGGAGTTTATGGAATTTAGGGAAGATGGCAACAATTGCAGAGATCTTCTTTCCCTTATCCTGTTCTTCATAGACTGAAATGTGAGGAGAGATGGACAGATGCTCTAAAGCAATGAATTCTCCTTCCTAAATGAGTTAGGACTCACCACCAACTGAGCAACAAAACTACATAAACCAAGTTAATCTCAACACCAAAGAGTGTATTAGCTTATACTATCTTCACAAGCCACTATGATAATACAGTTGCTGTTGGTTTGGGTTTTTTTAATGTAATTGGTAAACTAGAAAAGGCTGTTGGCTCAGTATACATCACTTAGGTGACTTGAGTAACTGATTAGGCCACAGTTACTCAACCACTTGCAATTATTTCTCCTTATCCATACTAAAGGACCTGTGAGAGACTTGAAGAAGAGATGGTAGAGCAAAAAGGAAGGAAAGGGAGGGTAAAAATAAAGTAAATCAATGTTAATGAGAATAAATGTCTTAAAGATGATTGTTGGGAAGTTCATATAGTGTTTTTGTTACTGTTCTGAGAATAAGTCTTAAAGTACCACCCATCAGTAAATGATGAGTTAAAAAATATGTAATAACAATCTATGTAATGATTTCCTTCCAGCTTATGAGCTAACAGAAGCAAATGTCTTGCGAGAAAAATGTCATGGAATTTTGTTGGGAGACTACCATAATGTGAGCACTCCAGCGGGTTAGATGCAAAAGCAGCTGTCAGTTTTGGCATTCAGCTTTAAGTGCCTGGATTTGCAGCCTTAGAGAATATCTTGTAGAATAGTTTTTAATCATTAAATATATGAAGAGGGGTTTTTGTGTGTTATCGCATCACATGGCATCAGAATGGTTCCAGTTTGCGTCATTGGATAGACTGGAGACCTCAGATCCATAGGACAAGCATCTGTCACTTCAGCTGCCTCAGTGACAGACAGCTGTAGGAGGTCATTTTCCATCACATGGCCAATGATTAGAAAAAGAAGAAAAATACAGCTTGATGGTGGGATTTACTGATGTTGACTGACAAAAAAATGAAGGCTAAGAAAAAGAAATCTGGAGTTTCTCCCAACGCACCAGTTCCTATCACTGTCTGTGTTTATACTTTTTCCTGGTAATGACAACCTATCTCTCTTCTTCCATTCCCATACTTTTCAATAGGTTTTTCAGGCTACATCTATTTTTATTATCATTCCTTCATTATTTTTTTTTTAATCATTCTGCATATCATTGTAACACTTATTTATCCTTCTCAGCGGTTTCAGGTTTTCCTTGACTTTTATTTTCTGTATACCTCTGTACAACCTTCTGTTCTTCACTTCTTAGTAAGCCAGTCAAACTTTTGGGGTTTATTTTTCCCCTTCAAGTTTCTTGACAATTTATGTTACATATAGACTATTAATTTTGAATTTCAGTGATTCTTGTGATTAAGGTTAGGTGCAACAAAAGTAATTCCTGGGCTGACAGAGCCTCTCAGCTTTGTAATAAGGTGGTAGATACAATGAATTGTGGCTCATCAGTATCTACATGATATAAGATGTTATCCAGGGTAGTATGATTTGTATCCAGGTAATATGGTTTGTACATATTACCAAACTCACCCAAAGCCTTATCTGAACATGTACAATCCTTGATTTTCAAATATGTTTTTATATATATGTATTTAAAAAATTGTAGAGATCTTTACCACTGCCTTTGACAACAGGACACTTTTCAAACTCCTGGTCCTATTTCGAAGATTGGAAGCACTAGTATTTCTAGGTGACTGGACTGTAAACTGTTTTTAAAAAAATCTTCCACTCCTCTCAGTCTTGTTATTGGAGAAGACTGAACCGTGTTATCTGAAACTTTTAAAATCACGTGTACTGTGAAGCATACATCTGACAGAGGATACATTATCCTGAACAGTTTAAGCTTTAGAAATTGACAAGCCTATTTTGAAGTCTTACAAGTAAAAGTTTTAAGCTACATTGTTCAGTTGTTCTCACCAAGAAACCCCATAACAACCAGTTGTGTTGTTTGGTTTTTTTTTCCCTGCAATAAAAAAAGATGGAATCTCCAAAGAATGCAGGCAATATATGGCAATTGATATACTATGTTCATAGAAGTTCAAGCAATCTCAACAGAACTGATTCCTTTTCGCTTCTTTGCTGATAAACCATTCAAATCCTTCAATACCTGTGCATCTCTTCAGTTTTAAGGCAGACCAAACAACAGGTTTTGTTCCACGCCAGAAACTAAAGTTACTGGTTTTAGTCAACTTTTTACATCTATCCTTTGATAAATCTAGTGAAACCAGTCATCTCCTATACATCAAGGAAACTATTTATCTTCCACGCAACCATGAAAGCAGCCTCCAGAAATCCTAGTTGAAAGTTGCAATGAGTCAGATCGTGCTTTTTTAAGGGAGAATATGATTTAGGTTCTGTTCACTGTACAGACAAACGTTTTTTAGGAGGACTGTCCTTCCTGAATACAGTGGCTAGCAATTTTAGTGTATAATATCAAGTTGACGAACAGAGCAGAGCCGATAAACTCTAGCTGGGACTCCATGCAGTTGTAATGACGCCTGGTAGATTAATGAACAAGCAGAGCAAGTGGAGTATTTCCTCTCCGGAGCACACAGGCTACAGATTTGTCTTTTAGAAAACAGAGCAGTATTTTCCCTCATCTTCTCCCCAGGAGACAGAGAAAAATATTTGCAGGCATGACTATGTTAACAAGAAGGTATGAACTGCCAACGCGAGAAACAATACCCTCTTTCCCCCAGGCCTCAGAAGAAAAGCCTGTGTTTCATCACAAACTCAACTTAGGAGAAATGCATATATTTTTTGATCTGGAATCATGACTGCTTATTTCTGATTTCTGTACAAAAGCAGTGAGATTTCTTTCTTGGCACTTCAAACAACGTTTGGATCAGCTTAAGCAACTTTGTGTATATGGCTAAGGATGAAATCTTTAAAAAGGGATGTGGCAACTCCCATGAACCCATCGCCCACTGGCAGTTAGCAATAATCAGCAGAAATTAGTTAATTAATTGGGTATCCATGGCAAGATGTTGGTGGGTGGGGCTGCTGGGAAGCCTGTGTGAGGAGAGCACAGGGGCTGCTCTGTGCTGGACACAGCTGGTCCCAGCCAGTTCTTGCCAGTTCCGCAACCACCTCACTGCAGGACACAGCTGAGCCCATCAGCCACGCTGGTGGCACCAATGGGAAAATGTATTTAAGAAAGAACAGAAAACACTGGTCAGGCAGAGGAGGAGAGGAAAGAAAGTGAGAGACAACAACCCTGCAGGCACTGAGGTTAGAGCAGGAGATGGGGGAGGAGGTGCTCCAGGTGTTGCTGCCTGTGGAGGAGACGGAGGTGGAGCAGGTAATTCCCTGCAGCCCAGGCAGATATGTATGTCTTTTTGTTTCTCTCTACTGAGTCTATTTTAATTGGAAATAAATTTAACTAAATTTCTCCAAGTTGTGTCTGTTTTGCCTACATCAATAATTGGTAAATGATCTCCCTGTATTTATTTTGACCCACAGTCTATCTTGTTCCTGTTTCTCATCATATTTTCTTTCCCCATCCCACTAGGGAGAAGGAGCGAATGAGCAGCCAGGTGGGAGTTTAGCTGGTGGCCAAGGCTAACCCACCACAGCTGTACTCCAGTATACTAACTTGGAAATGTCAGCTTGTACTCTGAATTTATGCAGCCCTCATTGCCAGCTTTGCTGATTTGATCGAAATCAATACTCCAACATGTTTATGGATGCGTGTGGATACATGGCTTTGGACAGGGCAGGAGGAATTTCTCTTTATGCTTCTCTGCAAAGCTCGTTTCAGCCTCACATGCTTCACGCTTTACTACTCACAGCAGTGGAAGCAATGAGGAACAGGCAGGCCACAGGGCAGGGGTGGCTGCATTTCTTCATCCTTACAACAAAATCTTTATGACTGAAGGTCATGAGACACAAACTTTGTTCCTTGGGGAACTGAGGGAATGAGGAGATCTTGGAACTTGGCCCCAAGTTAGACATCAAGACTGGACATCACAGATATCAGTTTCAGTAGTCTGAATTGTTTCATCCTACAGCTGAGGTTCAATTGTCTTGTAGCTACTGTGCCAGAACAACCTGTCAACAAGTTGCATGATGTGGCCATAATGGGGAAGAAAGACATGAGCTCTCTAAAAGATTCTGAAGCCTTTGTGTGGTCATGCTGGCTCAAAGTGAGAAAATATTGCTAAGCTCACTGGTGCCAAGTTCACACCCTGAATTTCTGAACTTTCACTGCTCCAAGTTTAACTGGAAAGTGTAATTACAGCTCTGCTGGATATCCCAAGAAAAGTGAAGGGAAATAAAGTGCTCAGAAATTGAATTTTTCTGAGGTTAAATGTTTTTCCTATTTTCTTCTAAGTACTGAAGGAAAACACCCACTGTATTTGTATTACTTGTGTTTATTTTTCCTGTAAAAGTTAGAAAATTGAAATTTTCCACAAAAAATGTTACTTTTCAGATGGGTCAGTTTTTCCCAGTCAATCCATCAGCACCTTGCAACCCATTCTAATGGAAGTTGTTGTGAAGCAAATGCTGGTGGAAGATTTGATACTGAAAACATCAGTGACAATCACATTGTGATGGCAATCTATCTGAAGTGAAATTTAGATGGGTTTGAGGGAAGAAAAAACTGGCAAAAAGACACTGTCTATTCTTGAGCAGGAATTTAAGGGAAGTCATATGTAACATAGGAGAGTGTAATGTTCCTCCTTTGAAAATTAATTAGAAGGTTCTCCATCATTCTGCTCAGCCTTGTTACCAGTGCATGACAAAAGCTAGTGGATTAACAATGTGATGTCAAGAGTCGTGATACAATAAATCCTGGGTGAAAAAACACAGCTTGGTTCAAGGTGGATGTACGGGTCTTTCTACTTTACTGTATTTATTCATCTTGGCTTTAGTAATATCTCTTTATTTCTGTTGCAGTTGTATCTACAAGTCTAGTTATGAACCTGGGCTGTGTTATGTCCAAACAGAAAGACAAAAAATGGTTTTTGTTCTCAAGAGTTTACAAATCAAAGCTAGAGGTAGATTTGACAATTATAGTGATTTTATTTCATCTATATTGCTTTGGATACACTAGGTTTCACAACAGGCTCAAAGTTCTCAATTAACTCTAAACATAATAAAATTCAGCTGAAAGCACGCGTGTTCAAATTTTATCCAGACTTGGCAAAAACATAATAACATGAATTTTTAAATTGCCCAGCAATCTTCCTAAAGTGGATAACTATTCTTTGAATGCTTTGACTAGTTTTTGAACATTTGTCCACACGTGTTCTTCAAAATCTTTTCTGTCTGATCTTACTGTGATTCAAAAGTGTGACACTCTCCTCACGTAGCAAGTAGCTATGACCCACATTTTTCATTATTTAATATAAGTGTACATGGTATAATTAAAAGCTGTCATAAGTGAGGAGGTGTGTATTGGCTATGCTGTATTTTTTTTCAGCCCAGAATAGAATCTGAACAGTCTTTTGCTGCATGAAAGATATTAAAATCCAAACCCTATTAAGATTCAAACAGAATTGTTAACTTTTAACAGACATGATTGATTGGCCATTACAAATTGTTGAAACCCAACTGATTATGCATTTAGATAATCAGCTGCATAAGGATCAGCAACAAATGATGAGGAACCAATAAAACGCATGTGCTTAGAAACAAATGACTTGTAAAGACTCTAATTCTTACATGTCAGGCAATTTAATCATAAGGAGTGCAAGCTGTGACCTCTGAGTGGGATGTGGTAATCTGGCAATCAAGAAGGTAGCAGAGGCATAATGTATTGGTCGGTCTTTGCTGTACCACCAAGAAATTATGAGATTGTGTAACTTGCTGTGGCTTGAAGTATAATGTGACTTAAGTCTTTTGTTGTTTCAAGTGTCAGCAAGCCTCTCTATTGTACGTGTATTGTCTGAAGAAATGTGTGGAATTCATAAACCTACATGCCATGTTAGGACATAATACCCCACAACACCTGGCAATTTTTCTGTTAGACACTCTTTTCCTCCCAACTCTTTTCAAAAGATGTGCTTGAACTTGTCCCAGCAATTAAGAAACATTTCAATTCTTAGAATGGAATTTAAGTGAAGTTAAAAAGTTTGTAAGACAAGCTTGGGAAGAACTTCACATTTATATATGAAGATAAAAGTAATTTTCCTCCCAATAATTATTAACAGAAACAGAAGATAGTTTGTTGCATTTCATTTTCCGAATCAACAGTTTGTCTTTGCAAAAAGCTTTCCAGTAATAATCAGAGACATTACTGAAACAAAAGGAAAAGCCAAACACTTTCTTTCCAGCTCAACAGACAATCAATCAAGTCATTTTCATCATAAAAAAACCTGCAGACTTTGGAGACTACTACTTGAGGTCCTTAAGTAACATGGCATGCTGACACTACAGTTGTGTGTTTAGCTTTCGCATCACTTCCTATACACGCCCAACACATATGCTTTGATAACCAGAAGGTCTGAAGTCAAGAGAGGCAAAAAAAGCAATTCACCCTTACTCTCTCCTACTCAGGACTTGGCTTTCTGCATATTTGGTGAGGAGAAGCAGCCAGGATAACTGACGTGGTGGCTGCTGTAGGTAAGCTACCAACTCATTCACTACAGGAATTTTTCCATATAGGCAGGAAAGATGCAGTCCTTCTGGACCATAAACAGCTTGAAACATTTCGAAAGCACTGGAATCTACAGTAGGTCTGACGACTGAGTTGTGGGTGAATGTTGCCCAACAGGTCTTTTTTGTGATGGATGCAGGAGCCAGGTTTTGGATCTAGGCTGTGACTGTTGGTCTCAAACATCCAAGAAATCCTGAACATGATTTTGGAAGGAATGAAAAAGATGCTTTTTTTGGCATCACTGAATTTGCTGAAGTGACAGATTTGGGGAATTTTTCTAATTGAGAAGACTTTGTGACACTTGTATATGCCTATGTGTATATGGGTGTATATCTATACAAAAGGGAGAGAGAGCTTATAGTTCACAGATGCAGAGAGGTAAAGATTTATATTGCCTACTCATTCTGCTTGTTTCTGGTCAGTAGCTGCTATACCTTCCTACTGATACTAACCAATACAATGCAGCCAATGAAGATAAAATTAATGACGCCCATTGACCCTTATATTTTTTGGCCTTTAAATTTTTATGAGAGGATTTCATAGTCATAAAATTTAACACTGTTTTCCATTACAGATTTCTTCTGCCTGATTTATCCGATACAATAAATAGGACCTTGGTAGATTAATATTGGTATGTTTGTGAACAGCAACCACATCGAGTCATGTCTGAGCCTAAATTATCTCTACTTTCACTAGAAAAAGGAAATTCAAGCACTACGAAGAGATTTATTAAGAAAAGCAATCAAATAAAATGTATGACTAATGGTGTCAATTCCTTGCAGTGAGCATCTTTGCTCTAATCATTTGGAAATTGAAAGTTGTTCAGATTCCTCTAAAAAAAAAAAAACATTTTCTTCCTCTGTTATATGTCAGCCTTGGGTTAGTTACTGCATTCAGCTGGAGTCTAATAGCAATGTAGCACTGTGCAGAATCAATGTCTTACTGTATAGAGTGATTGCACAAGTTAATTGCTCTTTTTAAATGAAATATATTTCTTTACAGTAAATACACTGGGAAGCAAAGATGATTAGGCAGCTACTTTTATAAACATGACTCTGGTGTCTACTGATTACTTCACATCACCAGTGTACTTTCAATAAATAAAAATACTTTGCTTTCTCTTTTTCTTTTTTTTTTCTTTTTTTAAAAAGGGAATATAAAAAGTGAGAATGAGACTATAACTGAGCTTAAAGCAATATACAACATGTATGAAACATCAGCTACATTTTAGGAAGCCATTCCTACTCAGTTGTTTGGCAATACCCCATATTCATTTGCTCCTGTGGGACACTCGACCAAATTTTAAAGAATATATTTTGTTTTGCACCAAGAGAGACCAAATGAAGAGTTTACCAGGTCAGTTATTTTCTAGTCAGGTAAGCTGGTGATAACTTAGCTGAGTGTTAAAAATTGTTTAAAATGTGACAAATGTTTTGCCAGTAGAACTAACTCATGACTGTCACTTAATCCACTTTTTCCAGAATGTAGAGGTTAAAGGGTAACTGTATGTAGCTTTCATATAGCACATCTCATATATAGACCTTGAAGCACTCTTAAGTGAAGTCCTGTATGTTCATGTCTATACTGTGAGAGCAGTCATGCTCTATAAAGTCTTAGTCCAGGGCAAAGGGCTCATCACAGTACACACAAGTCCCCTCCTAACTTATACACCTACGGTGCAGTGCGTGCTTAGGACTTAACTCCTAACAAAAGAGACAGCCCATGTTTACAGTGTTTTTCATATGGGAAATGAAGCAAAGCAAATGGAGTGACTTGCCCCAGGCTAGGTAAAAGATTGGAACAGAACAGAAGTGTCCTGCCTCAGGCAATGTTGCTGTCTGCCTTCCTGAGGTTATGTTTGATTTATAGCAACTGGACCTGTCTATTTTCATGTCATTGCATTGAGGGTTTTTTTTTTTTTAAGAAGCACTGGCTGCTTTGCACTCTTTCAGTTATGAAAAGTGAATTAAACATTTACCTGCGTTATCGATTGCTTCATGTTAATTGTGGTTTTGTGGAGCAGACAGAATACATTGAACAAGGTGTTCCTAAGTGCTTGCCTCATTTTCACCAGCATGTAATCACAATGAACATAGATAAACTTAATTCAAACTGTAAAACTGATACCGATTATCCTGAAATATGCAGTTGTGTAGATAGTTTAACTTTCAGATCACAGATCCAGATCTAAAAAAACCCATGTCACTGGAAAACGATATATTCATAACCAAATTTGACAGCCAGGATGTTTGTTTTATCTACGTTAAGCTACTTTTGAAAGTTAATTTAAGTGTCTTTCAGAAGACACAAGTTTTTTGAATAGTTAATGGAAAGAGATAAGGTTAAAGCAACCTAAACCAGCTTTCATGAATAATTCTGCCTGACCTCAACCCATAAGGAATATAAACATGAGCATATACAGAATAATGTTTGCATGCAGAACTGGTTTGTCCATGGATACAGATAGCTGTGTCTATATGCATGAATCCTGCAAATAAAATTGCTCTCTTGGCTAAGTTGTAAAGGACAGTGTATGCAAAATTACAGGACATATTTTGAATCATTGATCATCTTGATTATAAGAGCTACTGAAGTTTAAAGGAAGCTAGTAATTTTCACAATTAGGTCAGGTTTCTGATATGCAACCTAAAATTTCTTTCCCTTAATTCAGTTTGCCTTGTTGGCTTCACATATCCTTGCAAGCTATATTAAGTTTCAGAATACATTATAAAGATAAATATTGGACCTTTCCACATATGGCATTATCAGTTAGTGGATAATTTACAGAAATTGTGTATAAAACTTTCCAAACTTTAGAGTTATATGAAAAATAATAGTCTCTCCTGTCTCCATCATCTGCATTTTGACAGGCTGTAAATAGAAGGCAAACCTAAGAAATTACACATATATCCATGTTTCTGTTGAAATGTGGCTGTAAGACTTATGGCACTTCTGTGTTTCACGTTGAGCTGCCCATCAGATGAAATCAGTGTTAACATAATAAGCTAGTTATTGCTGGTATTTAAAAAAAAAAAAAAAAGAAAAAAGAGAATTGTAACAGGGCAAGTGCAGTAGGACTTCAACAGCTGCGGAGTAGCACTGAAAGAGCAGCGGTGGCCTGAAGCAAGAATCAAAGTAATTACATCTCTCACAGGAAGTGGTGAGCAGCAGAGTTGAAGAGTTAGATGAAAGGAACGTAACCAGCTCACTTAGCTTATTCGTTTGCAAGAGAGATGCTTTCTTCTACTTTAGAGAGCTTCCAACCACGACCCTTCCTTCTCCTACCCCAAATAACACCACTTTTAGGTAGCCAGGATTCAAACAGCAGTTTAAATCACGCACACAGCAATTGCAAATGTGTGATAGGCACCAAGTACTGCATACCCATGTCCATACATTAAGCTAAATTGCACAGAGCAGCACCAATGTTAGTACGTTGTGTGCATCAGGGGGGAGGGAAGGACTTCAGTACCTCTGTACTACCATGGCTTTACTGCTTATAAATAAATGCATAAACTAATTAGTAAATCAGGAATTCCATTCAGCTCTTCGCAGTACAGATGCAATCTGTTAATACACTTACTAATATTTTGTCCCACCTCAGCTAAAGCATCTCAGCTGAATGGGAGTGCTATGTGTGATGGGAGTACAAGATTTGAATGGGCACCCACAGGAGTGGGGAAGGAAGTGGGACATGTCTGCAGAGAACATCAGTTAGCCATTACTGGAAAACTATGCCCAGTTCTAACCTTTTAAAAAATCAGAGACATTTCTGAGAAGTTGTATAAAGCTGTCTGGTATTCTTCAACATATGCCTCATGGGCAGAGATCACATGAGCTCAATCCACTTAATCTGCTTCAGGAAAAGACAGGAAGACAATTTACGATTATCTGTAAGTACCTATGTAGGGAAAGACCTCTTTTACTAAATATTTCCACAGTGTAAAAATCATAGGCATAACAAATTCCAGCTGCTGGAAATTAAAATCTTACTAACTCAGGCTCAGGCTAGTTAACAGTAGCTGGGAGGAGGGGGGGGGGCGTGGGTGTCTGCCTGAGGAGGCAGCTGGTGCCTCCACCCCTGGAAAAACCTGGCATATACTTTATAAATAAAGCCAGTTCACATATGTTTAACAGGCTCATGCAGGCATTTCAGCACAGCCACTGTCACTACCTGAAAAAAGGGGGGTTAATATCTAATGAAAACCAGAAAACAAATCAACTTCTCACAAACAGAGGGCTCATTTGTACTAGCCTGGGTCATCAGTGAGAATCACTTTCCCTTATCCCATAAATTCCTATCTTACTGTCGGAGGTACCTCAGTGGCTCAAATAGCGCTTATCTCTTCCTCCTGCATGTGATAAGACTCATCTCACTAAGTTTTTTAAAGCTCTTTGTGCAGTCTAATTTTTCCTGCTATAGGCTTTCCAGAGGAGCAGTTTTCCAAAGGTCAATAACAGCACAAGTCACTGCTTTCCTTACGGCATCCCTGCCTGACTGATGTTGTTTAAGGCAACCTTGTCCCGGAGGAACTTGTGCCAAGAGAAGTGGGAGAAGGAATCTCCATTGACAAGTTCTTCCAGCTGTGATAGAAAAATATCTACTGAATGGACTTGGGAAAAAAAACAATGAAATCCCCTGTTGTGGACATGTTAGAAATTACTCAGACATTTCTGTGGCTTTACTGACAGAACTGGAGAAAACACAGAATCTAATAATTCCTGTAAAATCAAAGCCTAAAATTCTGATCTTATCTGCTGTCCTTTGTGCCCTTCAGGCTATCACCTTCCAGCTGTGACTACTGGAAAAGATGGGATTATCAGAGTAATAAGAAAATAATGGCAGGAATGTGCAGTTTTCAGGTGGTGTATGGTCACTGAGGGAACCATAGACTGTGGCATAATTTAGACCACATCCAAAGCCTGCAATAATCGTTTCTTCAGTTCCAGAGATTGGTCAAAACATAACTTTGAAAATGAATGATTTATAGTTGGCTCCTTGTCAACCTTCCATCTCTCTGTCTGTAAGAAATTAAAGAAAGAAAAGAAATAAATCCAGCCCAAAACCCATACCCCAGTTGGGTAGTACACCTACATATTGGAAGACTGTGATTCTTTCAGAGAAATGATGAACTAAGAATTTTGCTAGGGAATATGACTTTAGGGAGTTATTATAGCAAAATATTAATCAGTGGGATTTTTTTTCCAGTAAAAATGTGTTATAATGGGATTAAATACATATCAAAACAGTGTTAAAGAGTTAAAACATTATAGTTTTGCAGTTTTTTTTTCCAGTAAAGGTGGAATGAACTCTAGATGATGTTAATACCTGTATGAAGGACTAGATACATTACATTATTTAAATAACTATCTATTGTATGTATATATGGAATTATTTAACTGCACATATGTTAACATATGACTTTTAAAAATACCAACTATGAAGGTAACAACAAATAATAACATAAAAAACAGCCCCAAGGAGCAGAGCACTTGGTATATAAGCAAAATTATAAGCTTAAGAATATTCTGTTCCTTAGCATATAATGTTTACTTTTAATTTGAAGCAGTGCGTATCATACGAGAGAATTATTCATCAGTGATATAAACTTTTATGAGTCTATGTACACTTTTGCCAACAGGTGTATTTAGCTTCTTCCTAAAAGACAGAGTTGTAATTACAATGGATGACCTTATTTTACAGTAAATATATTTCTTGCTAGTCTCTTGAATGGCCTTGTCCACTTGTGTGTTTCTTTCGAGTGGAAGTTGCTGGAAATTGTAGAATGAGACAAAAGTACAGGAAAAAAATCAAGAAAAATACTTAACGTGAGCACACAAATGAACAAACAAAAAGCCATTATGTTTTGAACTTATGCAATCACTTGCATGCTGGAATTTTAAAACTTTGCCAGCAGTAACATTCTAGTTACATGTTAAAATATTGGATTTCTGCTCTGCCTTTATAAATATAGTTCATAGACTAACTTAAGTCCAAAATGAGCCACTTAAATTGCAACTATGGGTAGGTAAAATCTGTTTGCATGTGAAAGACAAGATGATTCAGTTTCTAATACTGGGCCACGTACAAGAAAGCAGGTTATGGTCTAGGTGCTGCTGGGTGCACGCTATCATTATGAAAGGAGTACCAAATTCAGCTGATTCACAGATGGTATGTAGGCATTTTCAAGGATGAGAGCTTTAATAACTGGGCAAGAAGATGTAATAAGTGTGATGCCAGAATGTAAGTAAATGGCAGATACATGAGAAACACGTGACAGAAGGCAAATAAATTGTAGGATAAAGTGAGATGCAATTTATAGGAAATGGCCAAAACCATTGGTATAGAAAGAACCCCAGCTCACTCTGGATTCCAGCTACCAAGCAGCTGGAGGTTATTATGCTGTGTGATCAACAATACATCATTTTACACTTATTGCCAGAGTAGTAAAGGACTCTTGAGTAATGAACCCAACACAAAGTGAAGCTCTATGTCTCAGCAAGACAGAGTAAATAAGCAACTAGAAGAGATGAAGTCAGAAACAGAGTTTAGAGCCGATAATTATGATTAACGGAGAAACAGTTGCATGAGATAACAGGAGCAAATTCCTGGAATGGCATCTGTGGCCATTCAGGGAGCAAGATCCTGAGAAACAGAAGGCAGCCCTGGGTTTTTTCTTTGTTAGTCCTTGTTTGTGATTGTAGTTGACTGCCATAAAAAGAAAGTGAAGCAATGGAGTATAATACATACATAATTCAAACTGAACTAGATAACTGTGTCATTTCATGATAGAAAAAGATGCAAAACAAAGCACAACAGAAAAAAATGTATATATATATCATCTGTAAGGTCGGCACTGGGATGGGAAAAGTTCCCATGGTTCCATATGACCAGAACACTTTCCACAGTCAGGCTTTTCTTACAGAAGCTATCATTTTATTATTTTTTAATTAGGCTGTTTCATTTATTAATGATTGTTATTAAATTTAAAATAATTTTCAGTTCTTAAATATTTCCTGTCTTTTAACCTGAGGCAAAATCTCTTTAGCCTCTGGCACTTAAATTCAAAGACTTCTCACTCATCTGCAATAACTACACTATTTGACTTGAAACAAAAGAATAAATATACGGCACCACACAGGGCAGATATCCAGCAGTGTTATCATTTAGTATGTTAGCCACTCACCTCAGGAAAATTGGTTAATACTTTGTGTCATTCATCAGTGTGTAGGTTTTACTTCTGCTGTCAGTGGGGCATCTTTGTACTATCCAGTGACATTCAACTCAGATAGTCATGTTTGGGGACCAGTTCCTTGTGCTTCTGCCCATTGAGACAAGCTCTTTTACAGGGCAGTTCAAAGCAAAAATCTACCATAAGTGCTTTGAATAATGCACCTAAAAAAGCCTTTCTCTGTTCTTTGATTAGAGAGGAAGCCTTAAAGGGTGTAGCAAATCATTCTATAGGAGTGAGCCTACCTAAATGGGGTGATTAACTTTCTTCACCATTCTTTTCCTCTTTTTTTTTTTTTTTTTGCTTCTACAATAACATTGGCCTAGATAAACCCTTGGATTAAGACTCAAGAATTAGCAACATGAATAAAACACATCATTTGCAGTTCATTTTTATTCTTCTCCTTTCTCGTCAGGAAAAATTGTGCATGCATTGTGGAATGTTTTGTTTCCTAAGGTTCAGTTTGAAGACATTTCTTTCCATTTCTTTTATCCTTTTTTTTTTGTTTCCCTTAGAAAATATTTAGTCTGCTGTGTTGGTGAAAGCCATCCAAGGCGTTAACTTGATTTAAAGCACAAGGTGATAATGACCTTGATGACCCTTAGTTTACACGGAAAGCTCTGTCTCCTGCCTAAACAAAGGTTATTGACATAAGAACAAAGCTAAAGATTATAGATCTCCTTTGATAACTTTAGGTGTTCATTGTGGTTTTGTAGATCTGACCCACTCATGCCAAAATAATACTTCTCGATTTTTCAAAGGAAATCCCTGAAGAACAGAAAAAGAAGCAAATTTTCTCATTATGAGAATTTAAGTGTTGGGGGCAGGGAAAGAACAATTACAGCTTGGGGCTGTGTAAAGTGTTTATGGCAAAACTGCTCCAAAAGCAGTGATCATGGAGCAGAGGTAAAGGCATATACATGCCCAGGGACTACCCAGGGCCTCCCACTAGGAGATGCAGAGTGGTTTGCGATTGCATGGTTGAGGTCGCAAAGGAGAGCGCCTAGGTGGAATTCAACTCCAAATTAATGATGCCAAGATTTAAATACCTGCATGCCAAAGTCTGCAGGCACTGTAGCTGTCTAAGCTCCTATTTATATTCTGTGGAGATCTAATCAATAGAGTCAGTAGGATCTTGAAATCTATTCAGCTTACCCTGAGCTAGTTATCTGAATTCAATCAGTCCAGTTACCTGCCAGATTCAACTCACTATATTGCCTAGATCTCATTTGACTTTTGTCCTATACTGTTTCTGCTAAAACAGAGGTTTTAGTCATTTTTCCAGTTCACATACATGGAATAACACGAGGGCTGTGCCACAATCTGCCAAATTGAGAATACAAGACCTTTTAGGACAATAATGGTTTGGTTTTTTTTCAGTACAGCAGAGCTCCTGAGTGCTCCACCTGAGAACTGCCCTCAGCTTTTGTTTCATAAGCAACTGGCTGGCTCATTGCAAACAAAACTCCAGTAACAAAATAAAATATATTTTGTGTGGTCAGTCAGGGGACTTAGCAGTGAACCAGATATTATGTTATTTGACTGTGATAAGGCACACAATGACTTTTCAGGAAAACAAAAAAAAAAAAAAGGAAAAATTGGTAGGCATATTTCTATGAATGTTAAATTATTTTGCTTTATATGTCTTCTGGCTTTATTCTTCTGTAACTACAGTTTACTTTTTCCTATACCATGTTCATTAATACATAATTTGTACAAAGATCTTCTATCTTTAAGGACAGAATGAAAAAGGTAAGAGAGTAAATTTTCCTCTTCAAGATTTTTGCTATTGTTGTTACTTCATTTCTTACAAAAAGTACACTGAATTCCTGAATGTGGCCTTTCTGCAAAGTATCATGCCTTCCTAAGCAATCAGAATTGAAGGAACTTTCTGTTCTTTTTCATTTTTCATTGGCTGATACCATTTCATCTCATGCTCTCCACTAAAAGTGAAAGCATCTTCCTACAGTGTTGTTGTGTTTACTTATTTGGCAAATGTTTCCCGTGGAATACCCTTCGGTAAAAGTTGCAGCCAGTGTCACTTGACGTAGCTTTAGGATGAATGTGTGTTTTCTCTGCATGATGTACAAACAGAAGATGACTTCTCAGTTGGTCAGAGACCTGGGCTCCATCTCCTTTTCTAGCAAGGTTTCTTGGGTATTATTGTGGAAGCTATTTCCGACCAGATCCTCATAATGGCTCAAAATGACTCAAAATTTCTGTGTTGGGATTGAAATACCTGAGTTAGTTATTTATGTTCCTTATCCTGTACCTCAGGAGAATTAGGTTCCTTTGTATAAGAGTGGATTTAGCAATACCCACTGCACTGAGACTATAGGAGTGCCTAGTTTAGACTATAGGAAACACTGGGAGATGGGGTGGTTCGGTGATGTTGTCTCTTCCTGGACTTTTTGCATTTATCTATAATTCTAAGTTTCAGGATCAGGTGGGTACATATGTCTGTAAAATTTCCTGTCATATATAAGCTTCTAAGACACCCTTTTAGACAAAACTGACTCATTTAGGGTTTTTTTAGCATACAGATACATCATTTGGTATGATTTAGAGACTGGATTATGACTCTGGGAACAGGAGACATTTGTTCTAGCCTTTCTTCAGATGCAGTTTTCAAATTTCCAGCTTCCTTTCTGCACAGAAGTACTCTCATGAGAAGATTTGTGCTACTTTCACGGCTCACTTTGAATTAACCGGAAAGAATTTTTCTCTCTTGGGAAATTTCACAAAAAAACCCCCACCCTATGTGATTTTAAAATATTAATAAATTATAATGCCATTTTGTAATGTAAAACTATTTCCAAGCTGTTCTACTGATGACTCTATTAGCTGAATGCTTCATGAGCTTCAACGAATTTTATCCTCACATGATCTTTGTGATGTAAAACACTCTAATTTTTCAGTTGGAGTACTACAAGAGACAGACTAAATGTTTTATATGACATCACAAACAAAGTAAACTTGGAAATACCCAGTTCTTTTAAGTGCTTGAATATCACTGTCCACTTGTGGATCCTTGCCTTTTATGTGTTCCTGGAAAAAATAATCTTAACATTTAGACAGGATCAAGAGATCAGAGAAGGAAAGAGATGGAAGGTCAGGCTAGGTTAAATGCTTGGTCTACACACTTTGATTGAGTTCCCTTAAATGTGCTATTGAAAGCAGCATGGTTACATTGATGTAACTTTTTATTTGCTTTCCAAGGACTCTCCACTAGTCATTTGTCAATTGGCTTTTTATCTCTCTGAAGTCTTTTTCTTTTCCCCTTTTTCTTTTTTATTTTCGTTTTAGTTTTCCTCTTCTTTTCCTTTTCTACTTTTACAGAAGCACTTCTTAGCAACCAGAAGGACAAAGTTCCACCAGCAGAAAAGAAGCAATTTCCTGTGGGCAATGTCACTGCTAATAAGAGATGTCCAAAAGCAGATGTTGGTTGCTTCAGGCTGCCCTATGATATTCTTTTAATCCTTGACAGTGCATTATGGGTATGGGGTAAACATATTCGGGCAGATACAGTTCATGAAGATTTGAAGTTGGTTACAATATTGCAAAATTAATGCTTTCCTGAATAAACTGCACAATAATAGCCTTACCCTCTGCACAAGGCTTTCAACAGGGCTCCACCTGAAAGAGCCATCTAATTCAGAACAGATGAAGCATAAAGAAGCATAAATATTGTACAATGGCTCCAAAAAATATCATGCATGACTGCATACATCCTAATTGCCCTTCGTTTGTATGTAGATTTAGCAGTGCAAAAACCAGTGCTGTACCATTAGCAATACCAATATGCATTTATAAACCAAACTCGTGAAACAACGTAGGAAAAAGACACTTGATCATTAGTGCATGATTTAGACCCAGAAAGGACTATTGGAAAGGTACCCAAGCGTTCATCTGGCAACACAGTGGGCTCATTATCTGTACCAAAGTCATTATTTCTGTAGGGAAAAAAAAAAAACAAAACAAACAAAAAACAACCCCAAAACAAATAAGGTGTTGAAAAGCAGGAGGTGAAGAAAACATGTGCTGCACATATGCAATGCGTAACAGACTATGCTGCAGTGAGGGTTGCCATGGAGACTGCTGGATGGCAGTAAAAATGCAATGGGATCTGAAAGTAAGGTGCTGAGAGCATCCTATACGAACCTGCCTCTCCCACCGAAGTTGAGGCAAGTTGAGATCTGTCCCTGTTTATTGCCAAAGCAGTCTAGCACTGGGCAAGATGGGACTTAGATGGGCAGCACGAGTTAGTGGCATAAGAGCTGCCAGGAGCTATTACCTTCATAGGAACTCATTCCTCAAGAAGCACCATCCCAGGAAGAAAAGAGGGATTTAATTATTGCTTAGCAAGAATGCTGCCTGTGCAACAGCTTTCCTTTTTCAGAGTCAGAAGTAAATTACGTAGCCTTTTAAACAAAAAAATCTCAGCTAGTCTGGCTGGTGAATCATGAGGCCTATGTCCTATTCCCACCTCTCATAAAACCTCTTTCTACAGCAGGGGATATTAAGAGTAGCTGCTTCCTTTCTTATAACTACAACTACGGCTGGAGTAAGGAGTGATAAAAAGGTGAGACTTATTATTCTGTACAGCGAAGTACGGATGCGACGGCCCCATCCTCTGTTTCTACACAAACATCCCAAATAACACAGTGGTGCTATCATACATAAGCACTTGCAGGTGTTGAAACATCCACCTCAAAATATACAACTGAAATCCTGGCCCTCCTGAAATGACACAGGAGTCCTTCATAAAGTATAGTAGGGCCACATTTCTTTCATAAAATATGAACTATAATAGAAGAGATGTTGTTTGCATGATCATTGGTCCTCACTGAGACTTTTTGGACTGATCCTGCTTAACCGTATGCTTTCTTTTCTGAGGCACATTCATGTTCGCCATGACCCAATCACCCTGGGTCCATGCAGAATCCCACTGACCAAGCAGTGCCAGACTGCAGGATTCAGATGTCCATGAGGATCTCTCATTCCTAAAATAAAGTACTCTTCTCTTCCTTAGACATCAACTGAAAACTTATCTAATAAAAAGCCAAAATTCTTATGTCAATGCAAAAGGATCTTTTTTCTTTTTTCCTTTTGATTTTTTAAATAATTTTCTTCCCCCCCCCCTTCCTTTTTTTTTTCTTTTGAATACACTTCTCATTTTCCCTAGTCCTGAGTTTCCTAGCGCGAGAAACTAACTGGCGTCCTCCATGCTAGACCCCAGGAATCAAATTATGTTTTTTTAGTACAATAATCTAGAAGCTGCCCTGGAGGTAAACAGGGAGTGAATCGGTTGATCAGTATAGATACCATAGTAGGTTTCAGTGGTGGCAAATTTATATTACCACTAATTGCTTGTCAAAGCAATTCTAAAAAAAACCCCAACAAATTACAATACAGCTTAGTTCACAAAGCAGTTGCATGGTCTACAGCCTTTGAGAAATTCTCTCTTTGTACAAGCAGCTGAAGTTTCTTCCACGTGCACAGCGCATTGTTCAGATCTAGTTTGGAAACAGGATTGAAAGAATTACCTCTTATCAAATGAAAAATTATTTGGGACACATTTGACCCAAAATTACAATGTGTAGTTGATTAATGGGGCACGTCCATGATGGGGGAAAAAAATCTATAACTGAAACCCTGAAACCTGAACACTGCTAAAAAATTCTGAAAATGCCTAAGACCAATTTTTCCTTAACAGTTGTGATGAATGGAGGAAACCATTTATTATAGCCAAGGAGTTTATGGGTTTTTTCCTGGAAGAAAATTAAATGATAGAGAAAACTTACATATAATTTATAAATCACTGAAAATTGTTTCTTTTTATTCCTATGGAAAAGCAATTCCTTTCCACATACTACTAAGTTCTGCTTTCATTTCAGTCACTTGTTTATCAACATCTCTCTGACTAATAGAATATTACTTCTTTCAAATCACATACACATAAATAAAAGATAGTAATCACCTGCTACCTGTAAATAGTTCTGCTTATCAAGAGTTGAGGGTCTTTTACTTTGTTTTTATTTTTAAAAATTCCCATTTGGAATACCCATATCAGTAACATACACTACCTAACTCTTCTGAAGTTACCTATGCAGATGTTTCTTGTGCTGAAATTAAGGTGATGTATGCAATCTAAACCCTCTCTTTTTGCTCCTCTGCAAGCCTTTAATTATGTATGATTTTTTTCTCACTATAGGAGTTCAGCCTTATTTAGTTAGCATTTTGGATGGTTATTAAGGAAAGATGAGGATGAGGCCTGGAGCTCTCATTCAAAAGTTGGACTGGGTTCTGTAAATCTTCTTTTTGAGTCCAGCTGTTTCCAGACGAAATGCAGAAGTTGACCTCGGTGTTCTCTACATTCATTATATTAAAGTATAATCCAGTAGTTTCATTACTTTCAGTAGTTTTGCTTTTCTGTCGATGGAGATGAACCTATTGAATTAGCATAGCTAATGCAGTTGCTTTAGTAGTTCACAAACCCTAACAAATATCAAGCTGTTGCTTCAGTGTTTACTCAATATTCCGTTTCTTCCTAATGCATCATGTATTGTGCTGCTTCAGAAAAGTCCATATTTTGATGACACAGTCGATTGAGCCTATTTTCACCACTGCTAAATAGAATCAAACATGATACAATTTCTGTATAAGTTAATTACCCTGGTTCATATAGTGCCCTGTATTTCGTGGCTTAGATGGTCTTCCTTTTTGACCTCATGCCACCTAACCGTTACAAAATTTTTTGTCATACACAGATGCTGTGAAAATTGAGAGCTTTGAATCTTAAATCCTGCAAAACTAGCTAGACTCAGAATCATGACAGTGCCCTGTGAAGAAACACATATTTTTAAATAAGGGAATAACTTAGGATGTAGAAAATTCACACATTTTCTATTCATCAGGTTGTCATTCCTATGTAAGACTTTGGCAAATTTTGCTGGTGTCTGACTACTATATCATCACTGAGAGTTACAAATGAATACATGTGAAGTGTATTCATCCTGATACTAATCAACTGCCCCACCCGCCTTGGATTTCAATCCATACAGACATCAGTGTTGAAGGTGTTGGTTTTGGCACCTTGCTTTGATTGCATCATTCTCTCCGTGATGTGTGGCTTGATCCTTTGCATACACGAAGCAAGCTTTCTGTGCTAGCATTCAAAAAGTCATTTACTTTACCCTATTCCTGTAAGACTTGTGATTTGAACAAGATAGCGCCCCTCAACTTTGCACTATTATTGATCATTTGCTTTTCCTATCAACATTTCTACTCTTTACATCCTCTGCTGAAAGTCACTCTAAACATCTGTGGAGGAATTCTATTATCAGTTTTAAATCCTCCCTTGAAACCTGCCTTGTCTCAGACTACCCATCTCTCCAGTTTTGTACTGGCTACAGGGAAAGCTTTCTTTACACAGCCTCCTCAATTTCATTTTAAATTTGGCATATGTGCCTTTATGCTGGGGCAACTCACCAGCTACCCCTTGTTGGTCTAAAGACTACAAACACCACAGGTAGAGAATATGCTTTTTCTCCTTTGTACAGCTCCTTCTTATGCACTGACTTTGATTAGAGCTCTTAAGGCTACATGAGCAATCAAAGCTTGTACAATGCAATTAATAGTAATTAATAACAACATTGGCATAGTGATTCTCTAACAGAAATTCCCAATTGTTTTGGTAGAAGACCTGTTACCTTAGATATTTAAATCTCAGCTCCTTCAAGGAGTAGAATAGCTACCGCAGGGAATAATGCGGTTGTTGATGAATAGACTAAGTCACTTGCTAGATACACTTTTATTCCTTTCTGTGATCTAGGAAACCATAGCACCGCTCCTTACAGCTCCACAACTGTTTGAATGTAAAGCCTGAGTTTCAGTACAAGTACTGGCATCTATCCTCTGGAGGTCCCAGCAACGCGAACGCCTTGCTGCAAAGGAGACTGTGCTCTTGAGTTTCAGCCTAGCAACCTCTACTTGTATAGCTGCGCTGCTAAGAATTGTCATGGGAACCTGTGATGTGATCAGCAGGGTATGACAAAAAATGGCAACTGGAAGAAGAAAAGAAGAAATGGACTAAAGCGAGCTGAGAACTGTTGTTGAAAAGCGAAAAGCATGCTGGTAGTAATGGGAACTGTCACGAAATCCCTTGGTGAAGCTGGGGGACATACAACAGAAAGGTTTGGGTTATTTGCTTGGAACAATAAACAAAGAAACAGATAGGTACACAAGTAAAAGCACCAGGGAAGCTTTCTACAGATGTGTGGATCAAAAATCAGAAACAGTCACATTCAGATCCGTGGTACGTGTTTGTCAAATAACTAAAGATTGCTGTTCCTTTCATGTGAGGGAAAATATATGTTTCCTTCTGTAAGTTAAGCAAATGCAAAACAATTGTAGGTTCCAGGAAGCTGAAGCCAGACCAGAGACCACTGCCAGCCAGTCACTCGGGATTCAGGCAAATACCTCAGGCAAATGCCTCATGTTACATGCCAGTTATTAGCGTTAGAGCATATAAGTGGTTACTCAGTTTCTTTAATTGTTCTATAGGAAAAGTACATACTTTTATCTTACCTATTCATTTTATTTTTCTTTTGAAGCTAGAAAAATTTCCTTCTTACTGGTGGAAAAATGAGGCAGAAACACATAAAGATCTTTAGGCATCAAAAAGATTAACAAGTGCCTGTTCAATACAGGCATAAGCCCGACTTAGCACAATGTGGTACTCACTTTCTTAGACTTATCTTGAGCTGCTTCAGGGCACTTCCAACCTGCCTGCTTAAATTAAAAAATGTAGCACACAGTAAACAAAATCACATTTCCCCTACACCTTTCATCAACTACATACTCTGCAGAGCTCACATGGGACAAGAAGCAGCAGTAAAATATTGTTGAAGGAAGAGAATTCCCAAACTAACGGTATTGATATGCAAATTATTAGAGTAATTCTAGTAGTTCACCACAGAGCTTGTTATTTAAAGAAACTAAGCATATGTCTAAAACACAATGCTGACTGAGTCTTCTCTAGAGTATAGGTGCACCTGAGTTACCTTTGAATTAATATTGGTCACAAGCTAACTGTAGCACCAAGGAGATCTTGGAGCTACAAAGTCCCCTGAAAAACAACGCAATCTATCCCATTATGTACTCTCACACCTTTATGGATGCAAACATCGGAAATACATAACTCATAAATGTTTGTCCTACACAGAAATACTATGTGTACACTCAAGGCATACATTACAAGCAGCGAAACTGCTTTGTCATAAGAAAATCAGATTACAGCACATATTAGTTAGATAATTTAGAGTGAGGGATGCATTCTTTTGGGGTTGTTTGTTTTTTTTTTCCCAGGATAAAACCCCATAATTTTTTCCCAATTACATAGTTTCAGAGATAACATGAGATATTCCATGCCTTCCTTTGTTGGGGAAGATCTACAGAGAAAATTTAATGTGAGTGTAGCCCAGCAGAGAGCAGGAGGGTAACAGCCAAAGTCGGGACCTCTGACTCTTCATAGAACTGACTACATTTTTTGAGATTTTCTATGTCCTGTGCGGAACAGCTGTTTTTTCCTGATCCTTCCTGCTGTGTCACTCCCAGCATCTTCACCTCCAGATTGTTCCTTTCCAGTTCTCCGTGTCCTGCCTTTGTACCCTTCACATAATTTCCACTTCTTGTTCCTTCTCTCTTCTATTTCCATCTCCTCATTTTGTCCTGCCATCAGGTAGGACATTGACTGACACCAGACTGTTAACCTTACTTACTTTATCATCCCAAACCTGTCTGGCCTCCATCTGTAAACTCTCTTGGGAAGAGACAGTCTTATTTTGCATTGCAAAGCACAGGTCCATTCTGTTCCTTCAGCACGATGCTAATAAAGAGGATTCATAAGATTAATCTCAATATGTATTAGAAAGTGAATTAGCATTGGTGTAATAAAAATTTAGAAATCAGAAAACGACTAATTACTAGTGCTGTTGGCTATGCACCTTGAATAGTATTGGAATAAATGTTTGATGACCAAGAAGTTCCAGTGTGCGATGCTGTCTTGTACTGGAGTGTCTCTGCCATTGGCAGCCTCCAGAGTACACTAAATCAGTATCTTCTATTGACTGTGTGAAGCTATACATTTATGCCCACTAGACACGGCTCCCTCGGTCACTTTATCACTTGCCTCCTCACACTTGGCCCCATTGCTCCTGTGCCCCTTTCCTACTCTCACAACACTCTTGCAGGTTCCTTTTCCAGAGTAAGGCAGGATATATATCTGTTCTGCATCTAAACACATTTCTTGTTGGAAAATAATTGTATTTACTGATTTATTCCATCTTCCCTTTCCTCCCAGGCCTTTAGCCTAAATGCTAAGCATAGTAAAAGTTAGAACACCTGGTTCTGTGTCCTTTTGTATAGCAGAGACAGTATTTGCAACAGGATCCTCTTCTTATATTGGATCTATTGCTATACCAATTATAGAGAGCACAAGTCCTTTACAATCCCAATAGAAAACTCCAGATGCAGTAAATCATGTTTTTCATTCAAAATATGCCTAGTTATATTCTTATTTTGTCAATCAAGGTGGCAGCCCACGTATCAAACGAGTCAGATGGACTTTGACCTGACTTCATCTTTGGTGTATGAATTGAAATTCCTTTTCCTCAAGAACCAGATAATTCTCTGCTGACTGCAGACAGTACATCCCTGAATAGGGAAAAGGGTCTGTTTGCAATCAGAATATCAAATTCTTAGTTTCACCCCATCTTGATAATTGTCTAGTTTGGCTGTTTATTTGCTAATGCATTTTTTAAAATGAAATTAATTACAAACTATATTTTTGGGTTTTTTTTTCTTCTAGCTGCTATGTTACAATCCATATGTTTTAAAGGCAGTATGATGATGACGCCAATTAATTTTTTCAACTGTTACTGTTTTTATAGTGAGGCAGCAATGTCCATTGCATTAAGTGGTAAGATACCCAGATCATGGGAAGTGCAAACACAACAATCAAAGCGATTTCTTTAGACAGCTTGATAGTAAGAGGAGAAGGTATAAATATAAAGGCGAAGGACCAGAACAACATTTCATACAATTCTTTTTGCTGTGCTGGAGATTCCGGCTAAAGTGTAAGCTGTTTTGATACTTAAGGATTCCTAAACTGATTTCACATACAAGTTTTAAACTTTGTGGTGTTGATCCCTGGAATTATACCTACTGCAGGTTCAAAATTCTTACCTGGAGATTTTCTGTAGGTGGATACTAATTAGAGTGAAGTAAGGATTACTTCAGTGTTGCATTCGGGACATATGAAACTGACTCTAAGCCACTGTCTTTTCCTCGGTGGCCTTCTTCCATGTACATCTCAAACTGCAAAGCTAAGACCCAATATTTTATCTTTTGAGTTGTTATCAACCAAAAAGATGGCTTGCCAAGTATGCCTCACTGACAGGTATTTTCAGAAAGCTTTTCATTAGAGGATAATGGGACTAATTCGTTATTCAGTCACATAAAGGTACAGCCAGCCTGTGTCACTGGAGTTACTCCATATATAAGCTGAAAAAAAACAGAGCATAATTTGGTCCATTATCTTTAGGATTAATGCCTGAATGACATAGCTACAATAGATCTGACAGCCTTTCCTGCTAATGTAATTGTATTGCATTGTATTACGAATATTATTAATTAACACTCCATTTGCAGGTGATCTAATCAGTTAATATATGCCTTTGAAAAATGTAATATTGCCCTACTGCAAATGGATATTTAAGCTGACTTGTGGAAATCTATTTCCGTTCCTTTTCATTCCAATATTCCTATTTCTAACTTCATTGCTTCAACATTTGGCAGGAAAAACTTAGACTGTGTGAAGCATCCCGTGATCAGTATCCATGGGCAAAAAATGTTGGTAGAAAGCAGTGTGCGAACTGCAGGGTTTCCTCTGAAAGCACGAGCTCTCGGTTTGATCTCCTCAAACAACATCTCCGACAAGCAAAAAAAAAAAAAAAGAATAAACAGTTTCACTAGAATGCATTCATGTCAGCATAAGTGAGTTCTCATAAATTTTGATGGAACATATATGTAGATGTGAATCAGGAAATAAAATGAATGGAAAGTGCAACATAATCCATTTAGGAGAAGTTCTTCATTTATGCAAGAATAATAAAGAATCTCAAATTCATGATTAATCATAAAAATTATGAGAGACCTTTCCTCCTCCTTTGGCAGTATTTCCACACTTCTTGCTTTGTGTTAAGCTATAATTTGTTGATTAAATTAACATTTTCTATAGGCATGTTCATGGAATGAGCAGCAAGGGTTATTATGGTCTTAAAGCAGTTTCCTTGGCATTTTACAAGGCAAGCATAAATCGCGTTTCGTATTTCAGAGTTTCCACTTCCCTCGAGGGCCTTCAATGAGAAAAGTGCTAACTTAAGCAAAAGAAAATGAAATGCCTGTATTTTTTCGAGTGTTATTGCAAGAGGAAAGTAACTATAGGTAGAAGGAATATTTTGGGGGAAAAAAAAAAAAAAAGCATGGACACTTTCACCCTAGTTGTGTGGCCTAGAACTCTGTCGTTTCTTCGATAAGAATAGAAACATTGCAAGAGTATTTATTGTTTTACCAACTTATTTTCCTGGGTGATGTACTCATTGTTTAGAAAGAAGGCTGAATCACGTATAATTAAGGTTAAGAAAATGAATAAAATAACTACCTATCTAGAGTATGGATTTGTCAGCCCAGATATTCTAAAGCAGTTAGAACTAATCAACAGCACATCAGATTATCAGCTAAGTATTACAATGTCATTCCTAAATCATTATCTATATAAATATTCATACAGAGAAAGCAAAACTGTATAATCAGAATTATTTGCTTACTAGAAAAATAGGCACAAAGAATAATCAGTGAAAAAGGACAGTCGTACGTATGTGCAGGTTATGTAAATGCTCGTGAAAAACTTGGCATTTTAGACAGACATTTTAATGGCACATCGTTAACTACATAGTTAAAACATATTTTATACTTCCATCATGGGGAAAGCAATGCCTGTATGCAGACACCACTGTAAGCATTTTGATTTTCCCAGTTATGAACATGCAGGACATGCTTATGCTACAGAATAAATTAAAATGTAAGGACCCTGAAGCTACAGATGACTTGAGATGGTTGGCTGACACAGTACAATACAGTATCACAAGGAGATACTAATCAACATCCCAAAGCACTAAATGCCAACCAGTGTCTGAGGTAACAAGCTCTGTTTCTCCGCATCCATTAAAATAATGCCAAGAGTATGCAGACGCAGCTATATTTCTACATCAACTCACAAGCATTATTATGGCTATCTCTGGCTCATTTTCTGTAGTATGTTGTAGATACGGATACAGCTGCTTGTCTTACTCAGTATCGCATATTTATTTGCCAGTCACAACCTAATTTATTATGCTGCTTGAGTGTGTCCATACTCCACGTGGAGCACATCCGAGATCATCTTTAAGAGTTAGATTTGCCATGCATGCAGATGGATGATTTGCAGCAGCAAAACTAGATTTGGAATAAGGCCCTAATGATTTATCCATAAGGCTAAGTAGGATTGCAAGTTTAAATCTACTGCAACAGCTTGCTTGTTTCCACTGTGGGATAAATAGCAGCACAGAAGAACAACGAAGTACTCCCAGACCAAGCTGCTCTCATCCCAGAACAGTCAGTTCTGGTTATTACTACACTTCTAGACCATGATATCTTCCAGAATGCAAGTGGAATTTATAGGCACTTTGAGTATCTTCTTGCAAACAGAGAGGAAAATGTGTCTAGCAGGGCAAAGATCTGTCTTGCATAATCTAGTGATTTTTCAAGTCTACTATAAAAGCTAGGTTATGCTGCATGCACAATGCTGTCAGGTTGATGAGAGTCAGAATTATTCTGGAAAACAAAATGAAAATGAAAAATCAAAACTATGCTGAAAGAGAAGAGAAGATTGAGTTTGTCCTACATAGGACAAATCTTATGTCAGTGGTCCACATAAATATTAAGAATACAATACCAGTTCCATACCCAGTTAGTTCTCCTGCAATAGCTTTCTCCTTTCAGACTCTTGGCTTGCATCTTACTGTCTTAGTTGCTATTAATTTCTTTTAGCCTCATTGGGCAAATTTCCAATTACCTGGAGAGGGAGAGTGAGATGGGAGGCTAAGAACATGTGCAGAAATAGAATTTAAATCTTGTTGGACCTAGCAACAGCTGCAGAAGCTTCATTCCTATAAGATGTTATTACTGATGCTTTCTGTTTTTTAGATAAACAAATGTGACATGCAATGAATGGGATTAGTTGTAGCAAATGGTTAATGGCTAAGAATGCCACCTTACTATATGCCAGTGGATATAAATGGGGAGCTTCAGCATACTTTTTTTTTTTTAATGTATAAAGATATTTTCTTTATGTCAGTTTTGATCTTGTCTAAGAGAATTAGCTGTAAATTTAGAAAAAATTGCTTTGCTTGACATTCATTTCTTCATTACCAGAATAGATTTGGAGTACTTAAAAAAAAGCTTTCAGAGAGTGACTGCTTGTATGAGTGAAATAAAAAAAAAATAGCAACAATAAAAAAACCTAAATACAATCAAGAGAGATTATAAAAGTCTCACTAAAACTGATGACAAACGCTCACTCCCCCTTATCAACATCCAAGTCCTTAATCCCAAAAAGGAACAGGACATTAAAAAGCCTCCTTAGAATTAACACACTACTAAATTTTTCCTTCCAACCCTATGCAACCAGACAGGCTGAACTATTGCAGAATTATCAGTGTTTACTCACAAGGAATTAGAACAGATTTATATCTATACATATGACAGAAACAACAAAACTACCAGGTGAACTTTTCCATGATATTAACAACAAAGAATCCTTTCTGTAATAATATTTATGAGTTTTCAACTTCAGTAGCCATTTCAAATAGTGTAATTTTGCTAAGTGGCGAATAAGAGAACATGATAGCAGTCAGCAAAAGGGTATTAGGACAGGAGAGCAAAATTTCAGGTCCTTCAGGGGAGCATAACTAAAAGTAAGGAAATGACATTAAAACTAGACTAATCAGTGGCTTGATCGTCTAAACATCCACTAGCCGATACCACACTTCCTATTTTGAGAGCCCCTAATTAATTCTCTCTGTTTTTTGATAACACTCGTCAGGTATTTATAGAGTGCCATCTCTTCCTTGCTCATTGCTAAGTGAAACAATGTTAATGGACTAGTTTTAATAGCAAATGTGATTCAATACTACATGTTTACAGAAGTAAGTTATTAGTCTATCTAACAGATTAATGGAAACTGACTTTGAAATGTGTCATTTTGTTTATTTAATCTTCCAAGCAAAGCGTGAAAGCCCCAGCTTTTTGAAAGGATTTGCAGTGAAAAAGCATGGTGCAGTTGTTTTAAAAGGCCTTCAATTTGAATATTTTTCTATACATCCTCCAGGCCATTTGCAGACCACCAGGACCAATCATCCAATTTCCAGTGCATTATTATAGCCTTTTTCCTGAGTTCAACTTGGGAAATGGCTGCTGATTACGTGAATTTTTCAGGCAATGGCAACAATCTATTCTGTGCCACTGGCTTTCTGAGCTGCTCCACAAGGTGTTAGATGCTAATGTGGAAATAACCCTGAGAAAATGACTCAAGGCTTCCTTTGGGTCCTTGGAAAAGCTGGCATCCAGGAACAGCACCAGGAAAATTAATCTAGCCTGCCACCGAGTTCTATGTTAGGTCTGAGGAATGGGAACGTGCCTTGGACATAGGCCTCCAAAGATCAGCTTGCAAAACAGGTCACTCTCACAGAAGCCTACTGCTGGATGACATCTTTCCAGGCTCTTCTCTGATACAAAGAGAGCAGTGACCACAGGTTTTATGCAGTGTTTGATTTACGAATGTATGGTCACCTGTACTGGACATGTGCAATAGACACATTTTTCTGGATCGTACTGACATCTTCTCACATCAGAGGGATGTATAAGACCCACTTTTGCCAGATGTCAGCAGAGCACAGTTCAGGCTATAGCCAAATAAAGAAAATCTTAACATCTGCATTTTACTGTGGAAACACCAGATCAGAGAACTCATCTGAGTTATAGAAATTGGAGATTAGATGTTAAAAAAATCTGTGGCTTCTAATGAAACTTCAGGCCTTTGATTTAAGTCCTCCTCAAAACAGCACAGTTTTGTATCTGGATGATTGCAACTAAAAATAAAATGAGATAGGTATGCAGTTCTCAGCTGCAGAAAGCTAGGGACTACACATTATCTTTTTGGTAAGTTTTAACTTTCTTTTTTCAATTGTACTTCATCTTTCTTTTTCCTCTTCACATATATTAGCTCCTACCTAAATCCTTCACACTGCATTTAGAACCAAATAAAGCATTAATATGTTCATCTGTGTGAAATGTTCTCTTAACTATTACCTCGGGCAGTCATTTAGTTGAATCTGATAGGAGAACGCATTGACATTGTTAAGGTTAATGACCCAATGATTAACAATACACATTTTGCAACTCAATGCTTCCAGTCACTGTTTCACAAAAAGTAATGTGAACAACTACATGTATATTATGCTACAATATCTTGAATGAAGTCTTTTGTTCTACATGTAAAAGAAAGTGATGTAAAAGAAATCACCCTGTGCTCAAATTAGCAGTTCTAAAAGATGGACAAAGTTTTATAGTTATCAAAAACGTGAGGAACTTCACTGAGCTCATAGATGATACTATATTAATCCTGATTAGCTCATAAAGTCAGTCAGCTTATAATTTGTGTCCTGCTGCATTTAGCTAAATCATCCACAATTTAAAAAAGATACTTTTTTCTGCTCATAATTATGTCTTACTAAAGCTGTAGTGCTATATTGGATCATCCACAGCACAGATCTGATCTGAACTGATGATCCACATGATTGCATTTCCATCCAGAGCACACAATACGACTTTTATGCTGACCGTGGGCAGACAGCTGTATCTGGCGTAAAGGTAGACCAGTAGGAAAGAGCTACACTCAGTCTCTCATAAGGTTATCTAGTTCAAATTTACCTCTTCAAAAATTTGGAACAAACCTGAAATAGGAAAGTCAGTTGTTAACATTTCAGTGTGTGCACCATGAGGCCATGGTCAGTTTGACTGGTACTATACATGTGTACCATCCCCTGGAAATGGGACCTGTCTTTGAGTACAACAGCTGCATCTGAAATAGGGTTCCTTCTTCTTGAATACCATATTCTACAGATATTTTTGACCCTCAGTGTTATGTAGTTGACAATAGTAATCTCACTCAGTTGTCTTTAAAATAATAGAATTTCCTCTCTTGGGTTTATCACATTGTTTTGAAAGCACTGATATGTAAAAATAGCGTAACTGCAATAACCATTACCATTATTATTTCATTTGAGTATTCCAAAATAATTTATAAACATTAAGTAATTCACTGAGCTTCACAGCACCCCACTTTTGTTATTAGCACTGCATTAGCATTTTCAAGTATTTCTCAGGACCCAAATATATGCTTGGGCTTGCTTGTACTAAATAATTTTCAGATTAATTTTAGGTGTAACATAATGAACTGAGAAAATAAATAGGACAGTGGCAAATTTTACTAAGGAAAGACAGGAACAAAATCACATGGTTAGTCATATCTGTCATGAAGGCATCATAACAGATTAGTGACTACATTTATTTTTATTTATTTATTATTAATTAAGAGGTGAGTTGAGACATAATCAGCTCACAACATCAGTCATATTTGCTTTTCAAATTTATGCACTTGAGTGTTCTGATTTTCAGAAGGCCTGTTCAAGAACATATTCTGTTTAATTAATGGAAGAGGTAAGCGTTCATAGTCTCTGAAACTTTTAACAGCTATTTAGGTGATTAGCATGGACTGAGGCAATTATGGCCCAGATACTTATTCACATTTACATGTTTGATCCCTGCAGGAAGATTAATTACACAGCAGATACAAATGGGTTAAATTATCAGTCCTGGAGAATGATTTTCAAGGACACGAGTCCATTTCAGAGGGGCATCACATTGAAAAAGGTACGTCTGTTTTCTCAACCATCTACATAAGCCTGTGCCACACAACACTCACATTTCCCTCACATTGGCTCACGTGCTACAGGCTTTTAAAGGTCTAAGACTTTAGGAAGAAGATTTGTGAACTGAGGCTTGGGCAATTACAATTTCCCTAAATCCCCCTTAAGTACCATGCTGCATATGCTGTACCTGGTAGACAGGCAGTATATTGAAGCATTCAAAAGGTATTAGCATCAAAATGCATTACAGTGCCATGAAAGGTCATTTGCTGAACATTAGATGCAGAAGGTATATGCTAATCCACGCCTGTTGCTCATATCAAGAGGAGAAAACTTCATGAAAAGAAATAGCTCTCTTTCATGAGAAAATCAGGATGAAAGGCTACAACCTGAAGGCATGGATCAAAGACGAGGTAGGAGGCAAATTCTCTCTTCCACGCTTGATGGAAGACGCAGGTGCAGCCAAGATAATGGCAGCAAAACCAAAGACATACAATACCAAAGACATATAACTTTTAAGCAGAAATTCCCATGATTTCTACTCCCTTCCTTCTATAACAGTATGGAAAGAGACAAGGCCACCTGAGTCATTCTTGACTGGCTTTGAAATGATGTCTTAACAACTTTTTACTGGCTCTATACCTTCTCAATATTTGTAACATTTTCTGCTCATGAATATGTAGCTTGTTTAATGTATATGCAGATTACCCTTGTTCTCAGGGCAGGAAATTTTGAGTGTATTTTTAAAGGTTATGTTTTAATAGAAGAAATCTCTTGGGTCATCAGGTTCTTTCTAACATGGGAAATCTCATCCTGAAGTGCTTTAACCAGATCTATTTCTTTCTTAAAGTAGATAAACTTTTTATTTCTGCTGCTCTTATTGGAAAGCTGTTCCAGACTCTTATCACCCCAATGGTAAAAAGCAATCTTCCCTCATGTGTCGTTTTCTTGCGTCAGCCTTGCCTTTCAGCATAAATCATAGAATCATACAATGGTTAGATTTGGAAGGGACCTTAAAGATCATCTGGTTCCAAACCCCCTGCCTTGGGAAGGGACACCTCCCACTAGACCAGGTTGCTTAAAGCCAAATCCAACCTGGCCTCGAACACTTTGAGTGCGACCATGCATGCAATTCCTTATCCAATGAGTGGTCCATCTGTCAAATCCATTCTCTCCAATTTACAGACAAGGATGTTGTGTGGGATAGTGTCAAATGCTTTGTAACTTCACCGGACTGCCATGACGTCTCAAATATGATGAATGATGGCTTAGCAACTTGATCCACCAGTTCCCTCAGGACTGCAGATGCATCTCATCAGGTCCCATGGACTTGTGCACCTTAAGGTTTCTTAGATGGTCTTGAACCTGATCTTCTCCTACAGTGGGCAGGTCCTCACTTTCCTGGTGCCTGCCTTTGCCTTTGGTGACTTGGGTGGTGTGGTTAGAGCACTTGCCAGTGAAGACCAAGGCAAAAAAGTCATTGAGTACCTCAGTCTTCTCCATATCCTGGGTGACCAGGTGTCCTGTTTCCTTCTGGAGAGGGCCCACATTTTCCTTAGTCTTCCTTTTACCACTGACGTACCTGTAGAAGCTTTTCTTGTTGCCCTTGACGATAGCTTTCCTATCCTGAATTCCCTGGCCATGTGGACAATTTCTCTGCATTTCTCCCAGGCTACCTGTCCTTGCTTCCACCCTCTGTAGGCTTCCTTTTTTAGTTTGAGCTTCTCCAGGACCTCCTTGTTCATCCATGCAGGCCTCATGGCGTTTTTGCCCCCCTTCCTCTTTGTATGGATGCATCGCTCCTGACCTTGGAGGTGATGATCCTTGAAAATTAACCAGTTTTCTTGGGCTCCTCTTCCCTCCTGGGCTTTATCCCATGGTACTCTACTAAGCAGACCCCTGAAGAGATCAAAGTCTGCTCTCCTGAAGTCCAGGGTAGTGAGCTCATTGTATACCCTCCTCACTGCCCTAAGGATCTTGAACTCCACCATCTCACGGTCACTGCAGCCAAGGCTGTCCTTGAGGTTCACATTTCCCACCATCCCCTCCCTGTTGGTGAGAACAAGGTCCAGCATAGCAGCTCTTCTCATTGGCTCCTCTATCACTTGGAGAAGGAAATTATCATCAATGCATTCCAGGAACATCCTGGATTGTTTGTGCCCTGTGTTTTCCTTCCAACAGATATCAGAGGGGTTGAAGTCCCCCATGAGGACCAGGGCTTGTGAACCTGAGGCTGCTCCTATCTGTCTATAGAGTTCCTCATCTGCTCACTCTTTCTGGTCAGGTGGCCTGTAGCAGACCCCCACTGCAATGTCACCTCTCCCTGCCCTCTCTTTAATCCTGATCCATAAGCTCTCTGTCAGCTCCTCATCCATCCCCAGGCAGAGCTCCAGGCACTCCAGCTAGTCATTGACATAGAGGGCGACACCGCACCACCTCCTCGTCTCCCCTGCTTGTCCTTCCTAAAGAGCTTGTATCCTTCCATTCCAACACTCCAGTCATAGGAGCCATCCCACCATGTCTCCATGATGTCAAAAGATCGTATCCCTCCAGGCATGCACACATCTCTAACTCCTTCTGTTTATTGCCCATGCTACATGTGTTTGCATAGAGACATTTAAGTTGGGCCCCCAGTGAAGCTGATTTACTGGCTGGAGTGGCTGCAATACCTTGGTGCTGTACTCCAGGTGCTCTCCTGCTGACCTGTGATCTTCCTTCAGGCTCTGGGAATCTACTACTAACACTGGCATCAAACCTGTAGGAACGGGATGGATTGAGGTTCTCCTCCCCTGGCAACTTTAGTTTAAAGCCCTCTTCACCAGCTTGCCAAGCCTTAGACCAAAGATACTCTTCCCTTTCTCTGACAGATGGACCCCATCAGCCCCCGATTTTTCTTATTCATAGGAATTTATACCACTGCTGTTTCTAGACACCTAATCATCGATCAGCTTATTTAGTGGGGCTAAGCAAAGGCAGCTATACAATTTACTCTAGTAAACTGTCTTGTCATCCCTGCCAGAAGCTCGGTGGCCAGACTCTGGATCACTTCTAGTCTGAATTCTTCAGGATGGGGAGAAGACAATACTCTAAATGAGGCCTTACTGGTCCTTTGAGCAACGATGCTAATACCTGCTTGTAGCAGCTATCTCCATTCCCACATGGATCATGCAGTTTGAAGGAGTGACTCATCTGACCTATTTTATCCCTTACCCTCAGGATGATACAAACACATTAGGGGTAGGATCCAGCTGTACAAGCTACCCACTACAGCAGAGTGCATCTGAACCCTACCCCACTTCTGGATGGCAAAAAGTTATACAAGATTAATTCTGTCCCAAAACTAAACTCCCCCATGTCAGGGGGGGTGGAACTAGGTGACCTTTAAGGTCCCTTCTAACCCAAACCATTCTATGATTCCATGATTCTAAGCTCTAGTGCTCAGAAATATTCTCTGTCACTGTTTAATTTACTAGTATAGACACAGCCTCTGACTCAGATGAAGTCAGTGATAACGTGCTGCCAGACACATTTTTTCAATTAGTAGTCATACCTTAGATAATTAGAGAGCTTTTTATATTACACTGTCGTTCAAGTGACCTTCTTGGACAGTGCATAAGCCAGATCACTTTTCACATAATAAAGTGTTAGGAAGATATTATTATTGTATGATGATATAAATATGTAATTGCAATTAAATTTTATAAAAGAAGTTTGTAATCTCAAACCTTCAAGAAACACCAGACACTGTACGCTACAGAGGAAATGTGAGTTTGGTAACTTTCTTGTGTGGAACTTCTGAATTGGTAAGTTTTTTGAACGTCCAAGACTTCTGAGTGTTTAGAGTTACAGACACAGTCCTCACCATAACAGTTGAGATGAATATTCTTTCACACAAACTCACATTATTAGACAAGGAAGTATATATTATATCAAACATGACAGCAGTGACCAATATTTGGATTGTAATGGAAAGTACTTTCAATAATAATGTCCCTCATACCTTTTGATGGGGCTGAACATGGAAACTTTTTTTTGTGAAAATTCAAGAGAGTCTTGCCTTGGCAGGTTTTGTATCAACCTCTGCAAGTCCCCTTCCTTCATTTTTACTATTTTTATTTCTTTCAGAAGAACACAAATATCCAAGAACTCTTGATATTCACACCAAAACAGTGTCTCATAGAGGAATTATTGGTTTTGGATAACACAGTTTTGCTGCCTATTTGACTATCGACCCAATATTTGTCTATATCTGCAGTCCTGTTCTTTCAGAATCTGTTGAATTTATTGACTCTGCACTGATCTAAGGAGGTAACAACATATACTTTCTCTCAAGATCTTCTGTTTGGTTTTGTATTGGATCACTATTGAGGTCTTTGTCCAACATCAGTCATAAAAATATTTCAAATATTTATTTTGAATAATGAGACATCTTGCAGGCACGGTCTAATTTTAATGTCAGAACTATGAAGGTAATATTCACATTAATTCTGGGTAAAAATAAATATCCATATATGGCTTTCAAAATTCCTCACAAAACAGGAGAGAAATAGAGCTTAAAAAAAAAAGACTGTCTACAAATTTTGCTAAAAAAATTACAGAACCTCCTGATAATTTTTTTTTTCAGTTTCACATTTGTATTTGTAAGTGAACTCTTTTCTTCAGTAATATTATACTCCAAATAAACAAATTATAAACTAGAAGTTCTTCTCTAACGCAGGATTAAAACAACTGACAGAAAAGACACCACCACAATTCTATAACTTCACAAGAAGTACAGCTTTGAACTGTTAAGCACCTGCCTGTCCCAGGATTGCTGCAGCTCTGATGTACATAAACCAAGTTCTCCCCTAGTCTGAATGTTGGTTTGCAAAGAACTTTTGGTGATCTTGGTGTTAAAATTGCTCTCAGATTATGCAATTATTAATAAAGAGCATTTGAATTTTTTAGCAGTCCAGAATTAAAAACAATAGTGGTATCAGTGATTTTTTGCTTGTGATCTTTCCTTCTTCATCCAATGGTATAAATGTATAGTTGGAATATATGCTACGTTTTACCTCTTCTCTTTTTTAATATTAAAGTTACTTTTCCATATCAAAAGTACATGTTATTTTACTTACTGGGGAATATTCTTAGTCGCTCACTTTGCAAAAGATAAATATATAGCAAATTGAACTGTTTTTTATTATTCAGTGTAACACGTGGCTAGGATATTGCTAAAATCTTTTCCATATTGGAGACTAGCTAACTCTGTCTAACAAGGTCTTTGCAGAAGAACATGAAAAGTGGGGATCATTTATAGCAATACATTCATCAGATACGGCTCGTGTCAGCTATTTAAACGGTGTAGCAGCAAGTCAATCTTCCTTCCATCACATAAGATACATGATACACTTCACTGTGCTTATGGGAAGGGTTTCACTCTCTTAAAAAAATGTGACCATCTTTAAAAAAAATGTACTGTGTATCTAAAAAATGCATTCTATGGTTATGCCACTGCCCAACAGATAACAACTGTCAATTCAAATTTAGGACATTCTCCTTTTTTTCTTATCTCATGAGGTTTCATATGTTTTCCAGGTACAAGGTACATTTGACAGCCAATTTTGGATTTTTGTTAAAATGTGACTGTGGTGGAGAAAATGCAGTATGTAAACTGGAAATCATGATTCTACAGTCTCCAGAGATTCACACTGTTTAATCAAAAGCTGTTGACCACATTTAATTATCACTGAAAGTTAACACAAAATTTAACTTCAGCTATCTGAAGCTGGTATTAAAATGACCTGCTTATTGCTCATGCTCTACCTCTGCAAATGACCTAAAAGATGATGGCTTTCTAGATGTAAAATGATTTACTACTTTAAAATTATTGTATCTCCTTACAAGTTAAAACAAGGACCCTTCCTGTTTGTTTCACACTGGTCACTAGAAGGTCAGAAGGAAAGTTGTTTAATCAGACCAAACTCCCACTCGACCAGACATTCAGGCATGTATAGTACTCAATAAACATGACTGCTTTGGAATCGGGATCAGAACTCAGCATGGAGAAGCACTTCTGTGCTACTAACTCATTGCACTAGACAGACCCAAAAGTCCCAGTTCAAGACTTGAGGACTGCAGTCATGGGTGCAGGAAAGGTTATAGTAGAAAACTATAAAGACAGCTATAATTAAGATTTCATTGCTGGCATTACTAAAACAAACAAACAAACAAATAAACAAAACAAATGGAAAGCATCAGCAGTTTAGAAAACAGTCAATACACATGTGCAAATACCACATTTCCAATAAAATTCAGGCTCCTGGCAATGTTGAGGGGGTACAGAGCATTTTCCTAAGCTACAGTAGAACAAAATTCACTTACACCAGTGGTGGCTGAAAGTCACAGGGTTTTGCTAGTTGATTAGCTTAGCTGAGTGGCCACTGAAACAGGTCCACAGCTGTCACTGATCCTAGCTGCTCAGCAATGGTGATGACAGAGGAAGTGAAACTCCTCCATTAAGACAGAGGAACTGAAAACGCAGTGGAGACCAATTTAACCAAAGATCTGTCCAGAACTGAAGTGTTTCACTGAGCTAGCAAGATTAAAGTTAACCAGCATCCTAACTAGGACCCACTTACAGATGGATAACATGAAACAAGTCTTAAACCCCTGCTCTACGATGCCTTAGACGCTCCACTATTAAATCCTTTGCCTAAGAGCTGAGCTCTTACACCAAAGATTTTGCTATCTGAACAGATAAGATAGGCAAAGGATGTTGAAGGTATGCAAAAGAGAGTTGACTTGCCCCATGATGACACACTGCAAGGTACAGTGAGCAGAAATCTTCACCAACACTATCCATAGCTTAATTCCTGGCCAATGATGACTGCTCCTCATTTTGAAAGGACAGTGACTAGCACATCAGCCACACCAATTATTAAAACAAAAACTTCAAAGTAGTAGGTAAGAACTCAATATTTGGAAGCACGGTCATGTCAGTACAGACAGTGGGGCTTTTACTCTTAATTATGTTTCTAAATCATCCTCTATCACAGGCAAAAAAAGCTGAACACCAGTGAATATCTCTAAGAAGCAGAAATGCTAATCATAGTGAAATTAATTCTGTCTTCATCAGAGCAAGTAAAATGCCACTTTTACTTTAACAAGACTGCACAAACAAATTAATTCTAAACGAGGCAGCATCATCCTGCCAGTTCTCTCACAGGGCTCAGTTCTACCTTCTGCTGCTTTTCTCATTCTGTTTGGAAATTTCCTTTCAGGAGGAAGCGAAGATTTCCACTGTGTGAAAACACCACACAGTAAAACATGTACAAAAATATGAAAACTACATTGGCCTGAATACATGTTATTCAACTACAGAGAATTAACTCAGGCACCCAGGTTTGGCACCTATTTACCCTAGATTTTTGCTAGAAGATGATGTTCAAAAGAAAGCAACATGGGCATCTCTGAACTATGAACTAGATCTAGAGTTATATCTGCTGAGTGCAGAACGGGCCTGGGTTTCCAAGGTACTTAAATATTTCCTCGCAAAGGCCTGGAGTTAGATGGGGTGAAGTTAGGCCCTCCTGCCTAAAGCACAGCTCTAAGGCGGCGAGGATGAGATAGAACAGGAATGTGCCATAGGTCAACATGAAGACCTGTAAGACACTTTGCACTATCAAAGTGGGAAGGCCAGTAAGGAGTGATGATCCTTATTTTACTATTATTTTCCGTGTTATCATTACAGCAAAGAAACTCTGAGACCACACTGGGATGTTGAGTCAGTGCTTATTAAGAAGCTTTCGCAGTCTAAAACAAGGCAGAAACCAGAGGCATTATCCTTATTTTAGAGGAATGAAAATTGGATAGGAGATGAAACAGTTAGCCTTAGGTGACCCAGAAAAACAGTTGGTGAGCAGGGAATACCTGACAGACCTCCTGAATCCCAGTCAGACCCCTCAAGTACATAAACTCCTGTTTCTCAAATTGTTCAATCATCTGGCCATCCACTACAAGCTGGAGGTGATTGGACAAGGTGAAGAAAAGGAGTGGAGGGCAAGGGAGGAAATTTCCTCCATTTCTGCTTCTTGCCTTCACACAGCTAAAGAAAGAGAAAGAGCTTTTCCTATCTTTGTTTTTCAAATCAAAGTCTATGACTTCCCTCTTTTTTTCCAAGAACATCTTTCTTTTTTTACCTCCCTCTTGCTTTCATCTTTTCCTGCTCTCTTTCTCTATATGGTTCATTCACAGTTGCGTAGCAACAGCACGTTCCTTAAAAAAAGAGTCTTGCTAGATATAAAAGATTGAATGAAAAAAGTGAATTGTACAAGGTCTTAATGAAACCATAAAACAACCATATTTTCTGACTGGTTATTTCCAAATAAGTAACTAGGGAGGTATGTGGGCTGAGGGGAGGTAGGAGACAAAAAGCATCAGCATTTTTGACTCTCCTTTCCAACTGTCCTAGGAAAGCCCCCTAGGCAGGGTCCTCTGTAGCGTCCTGTGTTTGGAAAGACCAAAGAAGAGTGTATGATAAAAAAAGGAATGACATTTTAAGGCCCAAACAACCAATGAGAAAACCATACCAAGGAAACAAAGAAAAGGAAATAAACCTGGCATTTTTGCTCACAGCCATGCTTAACTCTGCAAAAGCCCTAACTGTACCACTAGCTCTGTAACTTTGAAGGATTCTTCCCCAAAGGCGAACTGATTTGTTCAAGGACACATGTGAGCAAAAGTAAGTCCTAAACTCAAAAGTTATTGATTCTCCTCAACATATAAAATGGTCACTGGAGATCCCACTGTGATACCTGAGTTACTATTGCAGTTTAGATGCATTTATCATAGACAACACTGAGTCAAGTAGGATACTCCATTAAAGGCCAAGCTTAAGAAAGTCAAGCAACTTACAGACATAAAATGGAAGCCAGGTATTTGATAGCATGTTGTTTTAGCAGAGTAAAGGAAGATCGATATTATACAGAAGGTTAATAGTGAGGATCAAAATAGCCTTCTCCAACTTTAAAAAAAATATTGTTCTAAGACTAAAACCTAGTGCCATGTCATGTCATGTTAAGTTGCTGCACATAACAGAAGCCTATCATGCAGAAGTTGGCATAAATTCTTCAATCCATAAGCAATTCTTTGCTTGCTACTCCTCAGCATGAGAAGTACCTTCTCTTCCATTTAAATCCCTCACTTCTTTCACTCACTCAGTCTGGAGGAAAAAGAGAAGGTGCAGTAAGAGCACAAGAAAGGCAAGATTTCTCAGTAGGATGATACCTTTTGATAGATCTGACTCTTCTACGAGGTGATCGTGTGTCAACACCCTGGTGACCCACAAAAGCTGCGCTCCAGTTCAGTCCCCACCTTCCAGCATCACAACCATAAATAGATAGGAACTTTTAACAGCTATAGACACCATAAGCAAGGTCTGCAAGGGGTAGGGTCCAAAACGGCAATGCTCGTGCCGTTGCATACAACTGGGGAATAAGCCAGGCCAACAAGAGCAGTGACAAATGTTCTTTAGCTGCCTCCCAAGATGAGAACCAGAAGGCCAACCATCTCAAGGGTGTGTATGGCTACGATGGATCCCCTTGCATGCCTCCAAGGCAACATGCATGCATGATTACATCTCTGAAATGCCTGTACACCAGTGCATGCAGCATGGGGAATAAACAGGAAGAACTAGAGATCTGTGTGCAGTCACAAGGCCATGATCTCATTGCAATTACAGAGACATGGTGGGATAGCTCACGTGACTGGAATGCTGTCATGGATTGCTATGTACTTTTTAGGAAAGACAGGCCAGCAAGGTGAGGTGGTAGAGTTGCTCTTTATGTGAGAGAGCAACTGGAATGTATCGAACTCTGCCTATGGGTGGATGAAGAACGAGTCGAGAGCTTATGGGTAAGAATTAAGGGGCAGGCTAATATGGATGACACTGTTGTGGATGTTTACTAGAGGCCACTTGGAAGACAAAGTTGATGAGACCTTCTACAGACAGCTGAAATTAGCCTTATGTTCACAGGCCCTGGTTCTCATGGGGGACTTCAACCACCCTGATATTTGCTGGAAAAGCAGCACAGTCAGGCATGCACAGTCCAAGAGGCTTCTGCAGAGCATTGATGACAACTTTTTGACACAGGTGGTGAAGGAGCCAACAAGAAGAGGTGTGCTGCTGGACCTTGTATTAACAAACAAAGAAGGACTGGTTAGGGATGCGAAGGTTGGGGGCAGCCTTGGCTGCAGTGACCATGAGATGGTGGAGTTCAGGATCCTGCATGGAAGAAGCTGGGCAATAAGTAGGCTTACAGTCCTGGCCTTTTGAAAGATGTACTTTGAGGAATCCCATGGGTTAGGGCTCTAGAAGGTAGGGGAGTCCAAGAGAGCTGGTTAATGTTCAAGGACCACTTCCTCCAAGCTCAAGATCAGTGCATCCATATGAGTAAGAAATCAAGCAAAGGAGGCAGGAGACCTGCATGGATGAGAAAGGAGCTTCTGAAAAACTCAAATGGAATAAGGAAGTTTACAGAATGTGGAAAAAGGGACTGGCCACTTGGGAGAAATATAGGAATGTTGTTAGAGTATGCAGAGATACAACAAGGAAGGCTAAGGCCCACTTGGAATTAAATCTGTCAAGGACAACAAGAAGGTCTTCTTCAAGTACATCAGTAGCAAAAGGAAGACTAGGAAAAATGTGGGCCCGCTGCTGAATGAGGTGGGTGCCCTGGTGATGGAGGATACAGTGGAGTTACTGAATGCTTTCTTTGCTTCAGTCTTTACTGCTAAGACCGGCCTTCAGGAATCCCAGATCCCCTCAGTCCCTGGTTTGAGGTAAAACAGAACCAATTTTCTTTTCAGTAATTTTACTTTTCAGCTAAGCCTCTTCTAACTAACTGAACTCTCAGAAATTAACACCATGTATTTCTAACAGTGTCCACTCCCAAAGTCATAAGACCTGGTTGTTTATAATTTATGCCACGGAATGGTATGCAGAGAGGTTCTTGCTTATACTTATTGCTATAACACCCAAGGTTGGCTAATTTTGTTATTTGCCCCATTGGAGGGTTGGAAGCAGAAAAGCGTAGAGGGGTCACACCTGTGGGGAGCAGCAGACAGGACAGGTGACCCAAAACTGACCATCAGGGTATTCCTTCCCATCTGCATCATGCTCAGTATAAAAGCTGAGGGATCAAAGGGTCAGCCCTCTTTCTTTAATGGTTGGTGTCCGAGGAGAACCCTGTCTGATAGTCTGCCTTTGATCCCAATCCGTGCATTCCTGAATCCAGATCTGGAATCCAGTTCCTGTCCATTGCTGAGTCCTGTCTGGGACTTTCCCAGTGCCCACCAGTGATGTGATCGTCACCCTGGGAGCTTGATACAGTTTTGTATATATTGTCTATATGTCATTATTTTATTTTAATTATTTTATTAATATTTTCATTAAAGTAATTTAGTTTCTTTTTAAACTCTTAAGTCTCTTCTCTCTCTCATCTTTCTTTCCCTGAAGGGAATGCTTTCCCTTCTTTGAACAGGAGAGAAGTAAAAGAGAACATCTGTTGTTCGTTTTAGTGGCCAGCCCAGCCCAAACCACGACACTATACCATTCTGTGATGACACAGTCAGTATCCATGTCCTTGATGTACTCAGCCTCGATCATTGCTCACGTTCTCAGCATGCAGAGGAAGACCATTGTGCATAATGATAGAAATAATGAAATGAACATTCTGTCAGGAAAAGGTTCAAAAGCAGCTTTTTGATGACATGAGTAGCAGCAGCAACTATGAAACAGTAGATTAAATTTTCTTCCAATGCAGCATGTTGAGAAACAAAGGAGTGTCTGTCCCGGCCATAAAAGCTAGAACAGAAATAGCTAGATACTGAGAGAGATTGGAAATCTTGGTCAATCTGACTTTTTAATCTTGATCTTATCTTAATCTATTAATTTAACTTCTCTGATTAATCCTTTCCTGTAAAGGAGAAATAGTCTAGTTCTATTTCAGGGAAGTTGTGTGATGAATGTTTATAAAAGTCTATGAGGAGAAAAGCCAGATTCAAGCACTAAGTATTAAATAAATGGGTTGAATTAAGATAAGGTCTAGAGAGACCCATATCCCATCCTTCTCTTCCACTATTGGGAAATTTGCCCAAGTCTTGACTTTAATTTGTAATGACCAGCAGTCAGATATTAGACTTGAGCTACAGACTAGTAATTTTTTCCTTTGAAATTTCTAAAAGAGAAAAGGTTTTATTCCTTTCTATCTTTTATGAAAAAATGAGATAATGGAACATTTAAAGAATGGAAACATTTTTAATTGCATGCCAGAAGGTTCAAAGAAAATAGGACTCAGTCAGGACGGGCTGAAATGGGTGACACATGAGAAAAAGAACTGTGTAGGAAGGGATGAATAACTCAGAAGTCAGAGGTCCATAGTAAATCTTCCAGTAATCATGATCTCAGATGATTAGAAAGGAATTCAGCAGAGGACATTAGATATTTTGAGGGAGTTTTAGGATTAATGAATTCATAGAAAGGCTGATAAATAAGACTAATACAAGGTAGCTGACCAGAAGTTATTAGGGAAAAGGATCAGTTGCCTGTAATATAACGGAGTCAGGTAAAGTGAAAAGGTTTTTAAGTGCAGGAGACTGAATATACCTCATGGTGCCTGCTCCTGAAAACAGAGTACTGGTCCCATCCAGTGTTTGCCTAGGAAAATACCTGGTAATCCCAACTGTACAGACATGGAAGAAAAGAATCATAGTTGAAAACTAATCACTGATGACGCATGACCTAATATGCTGCATTAGCCATTTTGCTGATCTGATATACAAAAAGAAAACTGTAAAAAAGTTTGGTAAGGAAGCTGTGATCCTCTCATAGCCATAGGAAGCATAGATATTTGATGGAGACAAGAACAGAAATATATTGAGACAGGAGATTTGCAGGAGTCAAGTGTGGCAAGTTTGAGTAGACTCAGACTGCAATAGCTGGAGCTTTCTTTTGGATGTGTATGGAAATTGTTTTTAGAGTTTCATAAGAAACTAAAACACACAGACAGCATCAAGAGAACTCCCAAATTAAAACATCTGAATGTATCAGAAAGTTTCCGAAGATATTTAAAGCTAAGATAAGACAGTACAGGCAATAAAAATCTCAATTAAATATGCTCATAAGCAGGCTAAACTACATCTCGATATGACTGATGCTGGTGATAAGCTGCAGAAAATGCAGATACTTTACTGTGTCTCCCATGTAAACATCCTCACCTCCTTCACCTCCTGTCTAATAATCATGTCCTGAGTGGATTTTTATCAACTGAATCAAGATACATACAGTATTTATAAAGTGCACATTCTTCTCTGAAATGCAGTTCAGTCCTTAGATACCCACATGCACTATTACAACTGATGAACATTGCCCTTGTTTGCCAACCTCAAGCACCTACTCTGTTAAATAAAGCCCTTCAAATATTGTTTTGTGGGTAAATGTGATGCTGGTGCAGGGTAAATTTCAACACTAATAAATTAATCTCTCTAGCTAAGATGAACATTGATTAAAATAACTATGCTACCCTGTCAAGAACTGCATACAGGACTACAGTTTGCTTTCAAGAGCAAGAGGAACTAATCTGTCCTGACCTATATCTTCTAGCAGTAGTGAAATGTTTCATTTGTTCACTTTGCCCTGTCTTTTCATCTATCTAAGGCTGTCAGCAAATGTTATGTTGGTTTGTGAATACAGAATACTGCATGAACTCGCATTGAAAATACTAAATACATATCAGTTGACTATTGAATAACCGTAAGATAGGGAAACTAATTTCAGGGTGGCATTCACTTCCTGGGACAAAATTCATTCATTATCAATATCTATGATGGGTGAGATGAACTGCTTTCTGGAGGTGACTAGTGCTCTTCATTGACTGCAGAGAAAGTCTGCAAAACTAACTTAAACTATATACTGAAACTGTGGTTGGCTTAGGTACATCCCTAATGACTTCCTGTTCAATCTGGGATTTCACAATGATTACTTCTTCATCCCATCACCAGCTCTGTGAGCCATCTAATCGTTTAACATTATGAATGTTTTTGCATGAATTATTTGCCATATCCAGTATGATACTCAAAAAAATTCTAACAGCACTCAACGTTAAGATAGCTCATGAATAAATAGTAATAAAGTGCATTTTTTATAAATTCAGTGACATTTGTGTCTCCTCTATGTCCTGATGGGTAAGAAAGCATCTTTTCTGTAATGGATCATCTTATAACATTTACTCTGGTGTGTGATTTAATGAATCATATTTATTCTCAGAGATGAGCTCTCCAGATGAGCTCTGGAGAATCTTCTGTGGCAGCTGAACACATAGGAGCCCTCAGCTCTCTCTGCATCCATCTTTTGGAGTTTATCACACCCTTAACATAGTCTAAGAGAACACATCCCAATGTATGTGCTGCTGCATTTATACATTCAGTAGCTGAACTTACAATCACAGTGAAAATGAATTTGCACTGATGTGGTGGTCTGTCAACTGGAGCAAACTGTCAGATAACCACTCGTATACAAAAAAAAATGTGTTTGGCACAAACACATAGGGCAACAGAGGTACTATGATCTACTCCATCCCATTATTTCAAAATGTTCATTTAGAGCCATGAGGATGTGGGGAAACAACTGGAACAGTGACCGCAGACCAGAAAAATTAGATCTGGGTGATAAACTTCAGGGCATACATGACAACAGGACTGATCATAGCTAACAACCACCTCTAGTACTGCAGAGGATTTTAGTTAAGAGAATGAGCTGATATTATAATAAATTAGCATAGCTAGGAGAATTACAAAATATAACACATAGAAGCATAAGTGATGCACATGATGCACAGGATATGTGCACCTGGGGCACAGTTAGTGATTGGCTGTAGGCCTGAATGTGAAAATAAACCTGTGAACTACCTACTGGGCAGGCTACTAAAGCTGTGGATCCCAATGCTGGGAAAGGCAGGTTGGAGGGGGCCAGTTCCTTGTTTCTTGCTGGCTGCAGAAGTATCTAGTTATCATAGAATGGTTTAGGTTGGAAGGGACCTGAAAGATCATCCAGTTCCAACCCTCCTGCCATGGGAAGAGACACCTCCCACTAGACCAGTTTGCTCAAAGCCCCATCCAACCTGGCCTTGAACACTTCCAGGGATGGGGCCTCCACAACTTCTGTAGGCAATTTGTTCCAGTGCCTCACCACCCTCACAGTGAATTTTTTTTTCCTTAACATCAATTCTAAATCTACCCTCATCCTATCACTACGTGCCCTTGTAAAAAGTCCCTCTCCAGCTTTCTTGTAGGCCCCCTTCAGATACTGGAAAGCTGCTACAAGGTCTCCCCGGAGCCTTCTCTTCTCTAGACTGAACAACGCCAAGTCTCTCAGCCTGTCCTCATAGGAGAGGTGCTCCAGCCCTCTGATCATCTTCGTGGCCCTCTTCTGGACCTGCTCCAACAGGTCCATGACCTTCTTATGTTGGAGGCCCCAGAGCTGGACACAATATTCCAGGTGGGGTCTTCAATGTGTCTAGCCAATTTTTCTCTATCCAGCCATCAGTAAAGTCATTGCAGCATGTGTGAGAGCATTTGCTCTCTGTCTCAGTGTTGACAATAACAATGAGATTTCTTTCAAGCTCATCTGGTATTCTGGATAGTGACTAGGGCAAGTAAACAGATCTAGACAGTACCATGCCATTGCAATCGGATTGCTACTGCTAGCTGGGATGAGGCTAGTTGGTGAACACCTACACACATGAAAGTGTACACATACTCCCAGGTGATACTGAATAGGAAATAATTCATCTCTATTTGAAGGCCATGCAAATCACAAGGTCAAGGGAGGAGTAGAGACTAAATTGTGACTCAGAGAATGAAAAATAAAAGATGCCTCCTACTCAGGGCTTTTCATGGAAGTATCATTCTAATATGTGAGAATCCTCATGTGAAGTGAAATCAATCTACTCTGACACCTGATTCCTTTGGATTAATCATTAGAATAACAAGTAGAGAGGCTAGAATGGAATGGAACCAAAGAGTCATTTCTGTTTCAAGCAACTGCCAAAATACCTATTTACCACTGAGACCAGAACAACTCTGAAGCAGCTGTTGTGCTCTTCTGGGTAAATAATATGTGTTAAAAAATGTATAAACATTTATACATGTTTACCTTCGAGACATCAGCTTCTCTGAAGCAGACATTTCCCTTGCTGCATACATAATACATGCTTTGTTTGAAAAACTGCCTAAATTCATAAAGGGAGAAAAACCTGTAGGGCACTGTATAGTACAGTGCTGTTATCTCTTGTAAATACAGAGGTAGTGGAGCCTTAGCATATAATACAGCCTTATATTCTGTGTTCAAAGTCTTCTCCAAGATGCTCAAAGCTTTCCTATAAGTTTGGCAAATACTGTTATCTACCCATTTCTAAGAAAGGCCAGGATTTTGATAAATATTCACTGAACTGCAGGCCTTCTTTTGCCTAAGTCCAGCTGTCAGCCACAGCAAAGAAAAAGTGAAAACCTCCTCAACCAGTGGTGCTTCACAGGGATTTCATCTCTTTATCCATCACCACTACCATTATGCATCTAGTCTCAGCTAATGGTTGAGGCTCCCTCCACAGTCCATGAAGAGTGAGAGATATGCTGTGTGCAGATCTAATATAGTAATAATTCATCATAAATATTATCACAAGTGACTAGCTGATCTACCAGTGGAAAATTACGTTCAGCCAATGTATGTGTCCGGACACAATTTCAACCCTTGTTGCTGACCACTGAGCACTACTCCAGTCAATGAAGCTATAAAAGGGCCTTTGATCCTCCAGACAGCAACTTGCTCCTTGAGTACAGAAACTTGCATGGCATTACCTGTTTCAGTCAGATGAGACATTTTGACTCAGAAGTATCTTTGTGTCTCATTGCAATCCCGCTTAAGATCCACAAGTGTAAACAACTGTTACATAAAACTTACATGGAGAGCTCTAACTCAGTTTTCCTCTGCATCATCTTACCCACTCTCCAACCTCTGACTAGTGAACAACCATAAAATCAGTCATGTTTGCTAGAGGAGTCTATGAATTGCCTTAATGGAAATTAACAGTGGTTCACGCAAAGCAACATTGCCTCTGATGAATTAGACAAAGGTAAACAACGTGATAATATGGTATGTGGGATGCTATCCCTAGAAAGAAAATCAGTCAATCAGTCAGTCAGTCAATCAATCAATCAATCAATCTACCTACCTACCTACCAACCTTTTTACTGCTATCTGTTGGCAATCATTTTATATTCCCAAAATTGGTATTTAGAGATAACTCTTTTACTATTTAATCAAACTAAATTCATTTGATTGTCCAGACTAAAAAACTCTCATTCATCACTGGGCATTTCATATTCAAATGTGAAATAACAGCGTATTGTAAATATTGGGTCCACAGTAGCAAGGGAGTTAAAAACTATGGCATAGAAAAAAAAAGTGACAAGTGTTTTTTTTATCAGCAACCTCTTTACTGAGGAAGAACTAAAACGACATTATTCTTACTATTTCAAGCTCAAGGCACAAAGGCTAGGTGACAGTTTACAAGATGAGTCCCTTGCAAATATCCTGCATATTGTTTTCTTGTTCTAATCCACTTTCACAATTTCAACAATTTGATAAAGCATTATTCCCCATCTAGCATTTCTCTTATTGCCAACATGCCGTTACACTCTGTAGAAAGACCTGAGTCCCCAGCTCATAATTAATGGACCTTTAATTATTAATTATATTCATTGATATATTATTGATAAAATCATTATGAGAGGTCATGGCCTTTGTACCATTAATAGGGGAGAAATCCTATGGTACATCTTTGCACATCTTTATCTGGGAGATCTTTATCTGTTCTAATATGTATTGGATTAGTTAAGGGATACTTTTAATAAATTAGTATTATTCCAACTGCATGCTAACACTACTATAAAACTAAATTATCTATGTACCCATCAGTGCAATGGTATGCAGGTAACAAACAAAAGAACTTCTTATATCCTAACGATGGTCACATCTAATTCATTTGGCACTTTTTGTGTGGACAGATGTTATCTTACTTTACACAAAAAACATTTTATTATATCTATCTGTCACTTTTCACAGACCTTTGATGATTTCTTTGTGCATGGAAATCTGCTTCTACATGAGAGTAATTCTTTTTTAAAAAGCCTGATTTTCAGAACAGCAGGACATGGACAACTCCCACTGGAAATCAGCTGAAACTACTGATTCCCATCACCTCCACAAATCACTGAGTGAGTCCTTGTTTGCTTGTTTATAAGTTCAGGTTCTGCAGAAAGTGTCTTTGTTCTGGAGAGCTCTGAAAAGCTAAACCTTGCAGTAGAATTGCTGGGTATAGCTCTGTTGTCATAATAGAGAGGCCATTCTACATGATCTAATGATCTTCTCTGGTCTTAGTTACTGTGCTTCTGCAACAGCCTTTAGCAGCAGGTACCTATGTGACAAAATTTTATATGGCAGGCATTCAAGAATCCATGAAAACTGAGGGGTATAGTTGTGCCTGACCAGATATGACAGCTCAGAAAGCAGTGCACTAGACCAGGTACAGTAAGTGCTCACAGACTTGTTAATTTGGTACAAAATATACCCTACAAAGTGAAACCAGGATTTTTCAGGTAAGGAATCATCTGGTAACAGCTCTGCTTACCAGTTGCTTTGCCTATGTATTTCTAAATAGCGTGCTCTAAATATGTATTGCTCTACAGCTCAAGATGCATGTATAATTCCCTGTGTGCTAATTATGACAGGGGAAAAAAACAACAGGCCAATCCATTGGGCACTGATGGCAGTGATGTTCAGAAGACAGGAAGGTTTGAATATGATATGTCAACTGGAAACAAGAAGGTGAAAACATTAAAGAATATGTAAAGAAAACTTTATTATTGTTCCAAAAACTAAATCTATTTCCAAAGCATGTTGGTAATAGCCTAGTTCTGAAATCTTCAAGGGAAAGATTAATTTTAATCATCAAAAAAGAATAGAAATTATACATAAGGTCAAGAACATAAAATTAAAAATGAAGTAACTGTCAAATTCAGAATTTAGCTTTAACTCTATACAAAGCAGCCAAAGGAAAAAAAAAAAGAACAAATTTCTCTTTGAGGATGTAGTCAATTCATTTTCCAGGGAGTTAATAAGGAATAAACAAATGAGCCCAATACTGAAATGGGTTCAGTGAATTGCTAACATGTGCATTTTATGACTAAGATAATAGTTTATTTTTGAAGTTGGTATAAAAATTTTGTATTATGCCAAAATTTTGGACCATTCTGGTCTCTGAAGAAATGAAAATTCTAGAATCTTTTTGCAGCTGATGTAGTTTTTGTTAGTTTTGTTTGTGTTCAATGATTTTGTTGGCCTTTCCTTTGGAGTACCTGAAATTTTTTTTCACTGTCAGAGGAGACCAAGCAGAATGCACGGGCAGCAGGCATATCCTGACTCTGGGCAGAGGAGTAATGGGAAACCTCTGTGGTGCTGAGCTGCTGGGTAAAAAAAATTCATTGCTTTCAGTGGTCAAACATGTCAGCTGCATGTGGCGGGAGATAAAGGAAATCATTCACTCCAGAATTATGGAAAGGGAGACTTTCCTGACTATAAAAACTGACAACTAATCTTCTCATTCTATTCCCAGCTTTTTCCTCCATGTTCTTTGCTGATAATCCTTACTTAAATTTCTCTCTCATGTGCAGGATCTGAAAAAAGACTGACTTTTTTTGTGGTAGCTCATCTCTGATAGTGCACAGGAGCCATAGAGAGCATTTAAATTCAAACTTGGCATTGTGTTTGAAAGACAGAATATTAATAGGATATCCAGGCTAAAGGGAATGCAAATAACCATTCCCATCAAGTATTCTCTTATTATAGTCACTTCTAATATTTCCCTAGAGTCAAAGCCAAGCTCATGAGAGCACGGGTAGGAGAAGAAAAGGTATGGTAGGAGGAGCTGACAATTAGCCAGGTACCATGCTAAACTGGCTGCAGAAGCTGGGGAATATATAACGTCACGTTTTCTTGAAGCAGCTATGTGTGCACACTCCCTATGTTTTCGAAAGCTGACTTTCACCTCCAAAATAAACTTGCACCTTAAGGGAGTAATTCTATCCCTAAAGCCAAAATCCCTTCACTCATACTGATGTAGCATGATTACACCGACCTATATTGTGGACTAGGTAATTGGTGAGTTTACAGAGAATGTCTGCTAAACATGCTGAGAAATAGCCACAAACAATGAATGAGTTATCATACAGTCGTTGCAAGAAGTGGGCATGCTTTCTGAATGAAACCTATAGACATCTTCCATAAGTAGTACATAATGTTTTAATCTGCTTACACATGTTATATTTCTACTAGAGACAAGAACTTGATTGGATATACATCATTTAGCTGGAGGCAATAAGGAGTCTTTCATAAGAAGCAAATATTAGTTCTTCTGCCAGTCTTATTTTGTGGGTCTTTAGCACTGGAACTGCACTCTTGTATTAATTTAGGAGATAATTGAAAGTGTGTTTAATAAGATTCATTACCCTTAAGCAGTACATTAGTTGTTATCACTAATAAATAATCTAAAAAGAAAAAAGAACTCACAGAATTTATCCAGTTTTATATCCAACCTCTTTCCTTAAATGAAAATTTTATTAGTATAATTGAAGATAGCAGAAAGTATGTGATAAAAGACAGCTCTAAATATACAGATTTGGACATTTTACAAGCTTGGTTTGACTTTAAAATGCCCACTTGAACGTTGCAAGTGAAAATTGCAGCCCTTTTAATTTAAAATCTGAGTCACACTGATGGAGCAGAGATGCTCTGCAGTGCAGGCTGAATGTGTTTGAGCTTTTGGGAGCAGTCACATTATGGCTGGAGTCATGATATTGCTTCTTCCCCACCCTTTTGGAGAGTAGGAGTGAAAAAGATGCCTGTACTGTTTCAGGTGCTATTTTCATACCTATTATTTTAGGTACAAAATAATCTCAGCATCTGATGATGAGACATTCTCTGGCTTCCGAAAACATCAAAAGCATCCATCTATGGCAAACCTAAAAGAGGCAACAAATCTCTGCAGCATATGCCACTAAGACTTTCTTTTTTGTAAAAGTTCCATTTTCTCTTGGAAAAAGGAAATTGAGCTGTTCTCTTCCACCAGATACCCCTTGGATCCTCTCCTCACTGGAAAGAAAAGCATCCTCAATTTCATTGTAAGATTCAATTTATTCCCCAATTGCTTTACTTCTTTCCAAGTCAAAGTTCTTCCTCCATCACTTGTATGCTAATCTCCCCTCTCAGTATCTCTTCATAGCCTTTTGTTTTCTAATTAGTTTCTTCTTTATACAATATAGCAACATCAATCTCTTTTTTTCCCTTTTCAGGTTTTTATGTCCTTCAGCAATCTGTCCTCTG
>NW_009647828.1:3014958-3048066 GCF_000708025.1 Charadrius vociferus
GGCACAAAAACTTTTGCCCTGTGTGATTCACACAGCAAGTTAAACACAGAATCAGTATTCTGCATGGACTAGCAGATGAGAGACCCTTTTGACAAATCACTGCAGAAGCTGCAAAGGTAACAGCAAAGCATAACAAAGTAAATAAGTAGGGGGGATGGGGAAGGATAATTAAAAGATACACACTCAAACCTAGAACATCTCTAGTTTTGGTGTGTGTATTCCTGAGAGAAAAGGATTCATATCTGATGCTGTTCCGTCCTGTAGTTGTCTTTTTGAAGAGTGACCTGCATCTGCACAGCTTCCACAGGACATGCCTAAAGCATGTACTTGCAGCGAGTTCAGGCTGTGGTGCCTAGATATATTTCCCTGAAGATTAGCAGAAAAATACTCTCCCACCATAGATTACAAACATAAATTAGGGCTATTAGTATTATACAGTTTTACAGTGTATCATGAGGATAACTGCATTAAAAATCATTATGTGCTCCAATGCTGCAACAGCAGAGGTCTAATAAGTTCTGAAGAAAATGAAGGTCCAAAGCTGTGGATCCTGCCAGGAGAACCCAAGTTTATGAGGATAAGGTGTAATTGCACTTTGGAAATGTAAGAACTGTGAAATAAACTGCCTCTTATAGACCTACCAAATGCATACATATTTATAAAAGGAATTGTGAGCCCCCAAAATTTTGTCAATTACAGTGTCCCCATTTATATTGGCAACCAATAAAGGTGGTAGCCTGTATTAAACAAGCAGGCATGTGAAAAATGGGTTTCATGTGTGATAACACTGTGCAGCTGTTGATGTCTTATTGTTGGCACTGGTTTCTGATACTGACACCTGAGGTGAAAAATAAGATGCAGTTTCAAAGACATAAATAAATTCTGGTGGTGAATTATTCCATTGAGTTGCACAGAGGAAACAGCCATGTGAGGAGGATGTTTTTTGAAACTCCTTCTTACTGGCTTTGTTGCGACAAATAAATATATTCATATATTTTTTGTGATTGGAACAATTTATGCAATTGTTCCATTTCTTCACTTTTAATTAAACAATGCTCCAATTAAATTACAATTGGATTGCTTCAGGTAAAATAAAAGAAAAGACGTTGAGTTCCAAAATGTAATTAATTTAAGTGAGAATTTTGTATCTTTTCACAGAGTTACAGAACATTGTTCAGAGAAATTATTCATCTAGTCTTCTGGATATAAATCTTTAAGCTAACAAGGTCAAGAAAAAAAAATCATTCCCTTTCCATATTAGGAAAATAACTCATACTCATTCCTCCATAACACCACCTATGAGACACTGAGTGTTGAAAGTATAAAGAAAATATTTATGCAAATAGCAAAACAGAGAAACTGAATTATAGCAAAATAGAGGAGCTTTAGGAAGATAGTGAATTTTTTCTTCAGCAATTCTGGCATTTACAATTTTGAATACTAGCTATCCAGTTCCACTTACTCTACCATTACTTTAGAGAGAAAAACTGCAAGACCTGATACTGTGAGTGCCCCAAACTGATATCGGCAGGAATATAATGCAATTCGGACCAGGAGGATGGTCAGCTTGTTGAAAATTCAGGAGCAGTAGCACTTTAGCCGCTGGCTTTATAAAGGGAGACAGAAATAGCAAAAGTGCTCATTAGGTGTAAAAAATCAAGCTAAGCAAAGAGTAATCCTTGGCTGAGTGCTTCGAAATACATACAAACAGAAGATGAAAAGTAAATATGACACAGTGACTATGCACAAAGCAAACATTTGACCAAAGGACATGAGAAGCATCAAGTTATGTAGAGGTAATCTCTGGTGTGCTGAGGAACAGCCACGACACCCAAGCTCGGCTTTTCTCTGAAATGCATCAGCTATACTCCGTGTCAGAGTATGAACCACTCATAGAATCGTCTAGGTTGGAAGGGACCTTTAAGATCATTCAGTCCAATCATTAACCTAACCTTGCCAAAACCACCACTAAACCCATGTTCCCTAATCCATCCCTAAATTAATGTCCCGTATCTAACAGTGCCTGGCACCTATATCCCCACTAAGAGTTGAAGGCACTGTCTTGAAGCTATAGAATAATTTGTCCTCAGGGAGAGTTCAAAGGAGGCTGGCCTAAGCCTCTACCAGGGAGACCAGTACCATTGGCAGACTACTGAGTTGTTTGGGGTCCATACACTTTTGCATGTAGTCCTTTGCATTGTATCCAGGTGTTACTGGTACTCACAGCATAGTCCTAAACATTCTAAATATAAGGTTGTATTTTAGAATCACAAATTTCTATGGTACTGGTCTTCCTGGTACAGGAGCTGGGTCTTGTTTCAGGACTGGGATTTGCAGGTGCTGGTGGAATGCAAGTAAAAAATGAGGAGATATTAATCTTTTTAACAAACAAACAAAGGGCTTAGCAAATCAATCAATCTGTACATAAAACACTTATAATAGTACCTTCTTCTCTGGAAGAAATCTCTAGCCTCTTCTTGCTCCCAAAGAGACAAAACCAACAGTTACAAAGTTTACAAAGGAAATACACTTCAGTTCCCTGGAGCAGTGCAAAGTTACGCCTACACACTCTAAAAGCTAAGGGAAAGGATATAAAATAAAATTTTGTATATAAAAAAAGGATAGAAATGAGTATCTTCAGAAAGCAGGTATATTTTGTATCAGTCTTTTTGAGGAAATTCCCAAGAAGCAGAACAGTGATATTAATAAACCAGTGCAGAACCAAACATTTGAATACATAAGAATGAGTCTGAATATAATACTTAAACACAATATAGAGACATAGATGAAATACTATATTTAAATCACCAAAATTTTACTGTAGGATCATGCAGAGGAAGATTTTATATCATCCACAGCTTCAGAACTGTTTAGTTTCATGCATAACATTTTGAATGTAACTTATCTCTAATTTCAATGATTGACATTTCATATACTGTTCTAGAATCTAATGCACACTGTTCTATTTACTTCAGAAAGATGACAGGTTTTCTGAACAGTTATGTTATATCTCATCGTTAAAAGAAAAAGCCTAAGTAATTTCATTTATAAAGGAATTAATGGCTGGTACAACTCACTGATAGTATTAACTGACACACTGATGAAGTAAACTGAGAAGTGTTTTTTTTTAACACTATGTTAAATTATGTCCCGTCTCTTTATGTCAAGAGTTTGAAACATTTTCAAATGACTCAAAGCTGTCTCCACTGATATATCTTCTCATCCAGCCCATAGAATTAAGTCTGAATTGAATTCTGAACTCAGATTAGGTTGGATCAGTTCTCCTGATGCTGTTATGAGCAGCTCCTTGAGACTGGGAGAAGAACTGGGGGAGGATAGCTTTCTTTGCTTTTACCTCATGTCACCATTGTAAGTTACCTATTTTCTCTTTACTGCAGTAAGAAATATGAATGTAGCACCTCATTCCTTTGAAGGAATACCTTTGCAGTCAACACAAGCAGCAGCTCTGACAATGAGCACCAGAAGATTTCTAAGATTTCTAAGGCCAAAAAAAATGATCCTTTTGTTCTAGGAGTGGTTTTCTCTTCTTTCTACACCAGATCATTACGGTTGCCAAGTTTAAATCTTAGGATTTTGCTCTAGCAGTTCCTCCTGGTTGGGCTTCTGAGGTTTAAGATTAATGAGTGCTCCAGGTAGAGTAATTCTTTACATACTTCCCATGAACAGTTCTACTGGAGAGAAACCAGATGCAAGTTGTCAATCCGTCATAATTGTTGTACACACATCTTCTCATGATTTGTACCATATTTTTTTTTCAAAGTTTGCACCACTCTACCTCCTCTTTGCTGAGGAGGTAGCATGACTTCAGATATGACTATTAAAAAACAAATCAACATTTTCAGCAAATACTAGGCATGCATCAGAGCAGTTAATATAAGGCCCACAGCCTTCTGTGAAGAACTTAGGAATTTCACATCTTGCAAGTACTGGCTTTAGGTTTTGGATGATGTGTGCAGCTGACATCTATGAAAGCACAGCCCAATCGGCATACATGGAGAAGTAATCAGCTACAATAGTGTATGTGTGTCCTTTCCAAAAAGGAAAAAAAAAAAAAAGCGCTGTTGCTGCCTGCTGCCAAGGTCTGTCAGGTATCTTTGTAGAGATTAATGATATTAGCAACTGTTTCCTGGGGGAGGTTGTTTGGATATTCTTGTTTGCTTATTTCCCCTCCCATGCTATGTTCTTCACAGCTGTTACTGAGGTTTAAACCATCCTAATCAAACCCTACAAACTGCTGTACTCATGCTATGCCCTTGTTTGTACTCTTGCCTCTCTTCAGGATTTTGGAGAGCAGCTATTCTGAAATCTCAGAGGATTAAAAATACTTTCACTCCATAATCCCAATGTCAGATATCTGAAAGTCAGCTTGTGTTTACTACTGTTGCAATTCGTCTGTTGGAATTTCATCCCCTTGACTCTTTCTTCTTTGGCAGCAACAAATAAATTTGATTTATATTGAATAAATAATGAATTAAAAAATTAATACATTTTATTTCTATTGATTGACAGAGTATCATTATTTTCAGGTCAATATTAACATATAGATATTTGGACATCTTCCTCAAAAGTCTGTTCTTTTACAAAGTTCTGCTTAAAGACTTTCCATAAGAATACTTGCTGCTATCAAAGATTGAAACAAAGCACCATTTCTGATCAGAGTCTCTGAATCTAACAGGAAAGGTCATTTGTTGAATATAAACCAAATAATGGCAGAGATGCTACAGTCTGGTTTGGTGTTATGAAAACTAGCCACGTACATAAAGAGTAGGCCTTTTTCAAGTCCATGTGGCTGTCTGAGCAGCCTGGAAAGTACTACTTATTTATTTATCTCTAACTTTTTAATATGAATACAACAGGGTGTGTTTTTTTGTCTCCTGACAGGTTTTCTTTGATGAGGACATATATATACACTAAACAATGATTCATCCCTTGTCATTACCTCTGGATGACATGCACAACACAGTATTTTGTGCCAAAGAGATAGATGCATCAATGCTTCTTTAATGTTAAATGGCTTTGTTAGTTGCTTTCCAAAATCTAGTCCTTCTGATCATTGCAACATTACTGCATTTACAAACTTTGCTGGGCTTTTTCTGCAACTGCAGAAATGTGATGGTTCACCGGAACTTCCTATTTCTTAATACTAAACAGCACACATTTTATCTGTTCCTTTTCACTGGTAGTAGCCTCACTCAGAGTAAGGCCAGCTTGTTGAAAGTATCTCAAAATTCATCAAGCTCAGTTTTATTTCTGTCATAAACCAACACATCTTCTGCATGGTAAAGGATGCCAAGCAACCCTGGCACCATCTCAGATTTCTTTTTCAGAAATTTTCTGTTGCTAGAGTGATACTGACTGGGAGCCAGCTGACATAGTACCCTCCAAATATAATGATGAATACAGTTAATGCTTAGATTCTTTCATGAAAAAGCCAGGGAGGAGAAAGGCCAAGAGGACTTTCAAAGTATATAAGTTTGAGAACATTTGGTTTATGGTAAACAAGCTAATATAAGAAGCTCTTTCTTTTTCTCCACATACATATGCTAATTTTCTGCTGAGCTTTGGGACTTCCATTCTATACGAGACCTTAAGTACTATTATCTGTCAAATACCTCTCATATCTTCCATTCTATTTTACTCTTTTCTTACCTTCTCTAGCAAAAAAACACTGAGGTCAGAGACTGTTGTTAGAATTGCTGATGTCACAAGTTTTATTTTATATTCTCTTGGCAACTCTTCTATTCCCATAAAGACATGTGGCTACATCTCTTCAGTAATTTGTCTTTTTGACCTTGTTTTGTTGGCCACCTCGTGCGAGAGCATCAGTCTTTGCATTGTATTTTTCCAAGAACTGTATTTTTCTCCAGTTCATCTGGATACTGAGCACAAACATCCTATGTTGCTTCCCATGCAACTACTCCTGCATATATTTTCATTTGCCTTTACAAATATCCATTAGATATACAAATATCCATAGATTGTCTATAAATTATTATTGAAATTTTAATGATCATTTTTTGTCAAGAAATTCAGCATTTTAGGTTCATGCTGGTTTTTTTCTGTTATAATAGAAATATAGATTCCCTGATATCTAAAGCAGATCATTATTATTTGGGGAAACTGGCATGTTGTTGTACAACGCTCTGCCTTCTGGTGCGAACTATATCCTCTTTCTTCTGCTAAACACAGTTGTCAGCTGTGGTTTCTGCTTTACTACATCTTCCACAGATTTTCCATCTCCCTGCCCTACTGAAATTTTTTGGTTTTTCAATTCTTAGTGTAGTAAGTTCAATAGAACTCTTTCCTTATTTGTGTCTTCATTCTTTATTCAATCAATATTGCCTGAGATTATCTCCCTCTCTGCTACTAAAAAAAGGAGTCATATCAGTATTTTTTATGTTTTTTGTGCTGGAGCTTCTACCAGAGGGAGATCTAGTTGTAACTGAAATTGTGCTAATAGATCAGTGTCTCTGATACCAGCAATTACCCTCCTCTTTACTAGGTCTCCTTTTACATATTTGCAATGTTCAGTTAAACCGACCAGGGTAATAAAAGCTGTTTCCTCTTGGACCTGGTACCTCCTTTTACATTTGGCCCTTTCATATATATTATCAATTCTGACTACGAAATGAGAATCAAAAGCTTATCTTTGTTGCAATTTGTTTCTGTCTCTGGCAGTTTCAGAGCATATAGCTTATCACTACAAGAACAATTCTGACAAACAAGAGAATCTGCTATTTTTGGGCTGTTCCCTCTTGAAATAGAAATGTTCCTCTGTCTTCTATCTGGATCCAGCAAGGCCAGATGTCTGAAATATCAAAATCAAATTGCTCCAAGAGCCATTTCCCATCTCTGTTCTAGTACTGAAATGACCCCTTTGTTAACAAAATTTTCATGGAACTTTCTCCTCAAGTTTTTCCTTGCTTTATGTTTCTGGTTGCTCTTAGAGTCTACTATTTGTTTTGTTTCTCCGATGGTATAAGATAAAAGACATGGTCGTTGACTTGCCCATCATGAGCTCCCTACCGTTTATATTTTCCCTATATGATATATTCTAGCTTTTCAGTAACGTATTTTGCTTTTTCTTCATTTTTCTCCCAAATTCCTTGTCCTCCTTAATTTTTTTCATAGTAGGAAAATACCACTAACTTTCAAAAAAGATTATCTTGAGAGTGAAAGTCACTATCTCTTTTCAGTATTACTTATGTATTAAGTTTATTGACTATAAACATATTAGGTCATCAGGTAAAGCAAAGAACCCCTTGGAATCCTACAGAAGCACATATCTCACTTCACTAACCACACAGGCAACCTGTTCCACTGATTTCAGACGACTGGTTTTCTTCCTGTGTCCTCTGCTAAGAAACTAATATTTAATCACATCCATATCTATCTTAGGTTCCTAAAGTAATTACCCCGGATCAGAGACTCTGTTTCTTTATTTAGACATTTACTGTCTGCAAAGGATATAGTTTCAGAAAGTATCTAATCAATTCCTTTACCTCTGCCAGTAGGTTCACTCAGTGACAACTCAAGAGACTGGTTTAACTTCAAGGAGAAAAACAAACACTTTGGATGTTTTTGGCTGGAGAATAAAAATGCTAAAAGTAAACCTTAGGCCACAGCCTAACTAGAATCTTATTTTGATCTCTCAGTTAATTTTATATTTTATATTATTTATATAATTAATTTTAGATTTTTTTTTTATTTTAAACTTAAAAAGCATGAAGTTCAGTCATATATAACAAAAGATATTATGAATCTGTGGTAATGTTTACTTTAACATAACCTAAAGATAGATGTTTTTTTTCTCATATGCATACATATATGTCTTTACACCCTATATGGTAAGTCAGTAAAAAGAAAGAAACATCCAAGATATACTGCCTTTTGCTTACAATGGTATATTGTTCCACATTATATTTTATCATTGTGAGGCTTCATGGGTTTTATTGCATGCTTGTAGACACAAGAAAGTTTTTGGCTTTTTTCCACTGTTAGTCGGTCTTCTGCCTTTCCCTTTCCCCTTCCCTTTCCCTTTCATGCTTTAGACTGTGATTTTTCTAGTTCCTGATCTTGAGCACCTAAGTTCTTAAGTATGACGATGTGGAAGTTCACCCTTTTTTCTGCAAAATACCTTTGAGTATTCTTGGCGCTTTGCACAACATGGCAATTTCTCCATTGGCAAATATACCCACAAAGGCCACCCACATGGGGAGTTGTTACTTTCTCTTTTTCTTTTTTTAATTGCCACCCCCCACCCGCACCCCCCACCCCAGTTTTCCAAATAATCGTTCTGTACGTGTACAGCTCAAATGCTTTGTAAGCACAACATAGCGTGTTGGGCTCACAGTCATGTACTACACCAGAAATATTTGGATTGAATCCCCATTTTGCTGCCTCTAATTTAGGGGTTTGCTAACAGAATGTCATTTCAAGGCTCTAATTAGAAATGGTCTGGAAAAATAAAGTACTCCAGGGCTAATCACAAGATAGCTTATTCTGCTGCCGATAATGCCATAATTCACCTACTCCTTTGATGTTTGTAAAATGTTAACTTGTCACGCTTGTTAATTTTTTTTTATTATTTTTCATGTACTATAAAATTATATCTTCCTCAATATTTTATGGGTTTTTATATATTTTATGGCAGCAAATAATGCTTGTAAAGCACTACAGGAAGTGGATTTCTATTTACCTGGCGGGGAAGTGTGCTGCACATGCAGTAACAACCACAAAGTGTTTCAGAGAAAAGAGACACAAAGTTCGTGAAGCTCAAACATATTTTTGGTAGCATCCATGACCTGATTCATCAGCTCTTTTGGCTCTTGGTGCTGACAACTCAGCCTGTGTAAAAGCAGCATAAAAACTCATCATCCCTTGTTAACAGCCAATCAGTGAAAAATGTATGTAATTTTTTTACCTCCCTCCCAGCCCTCTGAGTGTCTTAACACTCAGGAAAAGCAACTGGAAGTGGGTGCCTAAATACCACTACAAAACTGAGTCCCAAACACTGCTACAATGACTGTGACATAAAACTGCACAAAATGGAATAGAGGGGTCCAACCTGGAGTTATCAAGCTCATCGATTTTTTTTTCCCCCCTAAAATCAGTTTAGGTGATATGTGGTTGTGAGTAGATGCTCCTAATGTACTGTGCTTTTACAGTGCATTATGCTACCAGCTCCTGATTCCCTTTGGAGCTTCAGGTTATGACTGTAATAATTTTAATTGTGGAATGGTCAGTGTTGACTTTAGATAATTATGCCTTCCTTTGAAAAGCCACAATAAAAAGTAATAATTTGTATTCTATCTCTTCAGTTTATGAAGTTCCAACTGCAATAATGTTAAGGCTATGAACGGATACTTAGACATTTTCCCCATCTATCTTTTTTCATCAACACATGGATGAAAATGAATTGTTTCCACAATTATGAGGAAAAAAAATCTTGTCTGAAATGCATTTTTTCATTTAAAAAAAAATCAAAAGGAAATTTTAAAGGAAATTTTTAAAGGAAATATTAAACATTGTTTAATACAAGTTAGACATCCCATTTATAACTCACAATTTTCTAAATTAGTGGAATTCAAAACCAAAGCCCAAACCAACATAAGACATTTCCAAAACTGATTTCAAATTCTCTGTAAAAAGTTATTGTGTAAATACTTTTGTTCTCCTTATAGACTTTGATGAAAGGGTCTTCTAATCCAAAATGAAGGCTCACAAATCAGGACAAGGAATGACTCTTATCACCTCATTTACCCCAGAGACTGGATATAGTGTGTGTCAACTTGCAAAACTGCAATGATAAACTAATGCAATATTTGCTTCTCATACCACATCATCCCAGCAAACACTTGCATAGCACAGTTTGAAACCCTAAGCAACGCATGGTTTAGTCCTAAATCCTCTTTTAGTGGTGTCCCATAATTGGGATGAATTACTCCCATCCATCTTTATCTGGAATTAAAGGATCTGTCCTACAGGATTGTAGAAAATTATTTAAAACAAAAAAGCTTTCATTTGGGATAAAATGGCATCACACAATGGCAAGACTAAATATTGAATCCATTTACATATTCAGGACACTATAAATAAGGCTGTAGCTGTAACTGTATTTTTCTTTGATAAATATCATATAAAAAGAAAGGAAAAGTTTGTGCTTAAATGCAGTTGTATGGCTGCAGGAGCTGGCAAAACTGATGAGCTAAATCCTGCAAGTTACGTGAGGACACCGAATTTGCCACTTTAAGAGCTCAGCTAACTTTAGGAACAGAGCTGTTGCCACTAGCAACAGGCCAGTCATTTATAGAGGGAGTGATGTTTATCACTCAGTGTTGCTCTGAATTTTTAGTGCTTTGCTCAGTGTTTAAAAAAAAAAAAAAAGGATGCTGCTGTGTTTATTTTGTATTAGCTCTGGTCTTGTGCTGGTTCGGAACTAATTTACTGTCTGGTGCAAAGTGCAGTTTGCACAGAGTCACACACCTGTGTTTGCTATTGAATGTGTTTACTTTGCTAGTGCTTTATTTCAGAGCTGGGGCAGGGGGGGAGTTTACTTTGATTCTGTACTGCATTGCACAGGCTCTTATACTCTATTCTCCCCATAAAGTCTCAGAAAGTCATTTCTTAATCCCTCATATACAGATATGGAAAATTTCAAGTGAATAATATTATAAATTTTTACCTGACTTATTTTGACAATACATACTCTTCCTGCTTCTTTTGATATTACTGCTTGTACTATGATGTTTGGTTTAGTTCCCTCCGCATAGCTCTCTTCTCTCATAGTAGATAAAAGAATAGTAGAATAGGACTAGTAGATCCTCTATTTCTTCTTTCTCCTGTTTTTAGTATTTGAAAGTTCTGGCTACGGCTCCCTCTTTTTCTTCCTGGACACTGACTTTCTGTATTTGCTAATTCAACTGAAATATTATTGTACCTCTCCTGCTTTTCTATCCTTCCCCTGAATCATCAATGTAATCTTGATCATTGGGCCTGTACTCTGGGTGTTATTATCCCCTTATCATCTCCACATATAATTTTGTATGGTTCTCAACCATTTTATTAGCAGCTCCTATCTTGATTATTGCAACATTTCCCCCCTCCTGTTACTTGACATCACATATCCGGCCACTGAGACAAATGTAGACAAGAACAGCTAGAATGATCACGACATGGAGTCTGAGATATAACCAGAATTTGCTTTCTTTACTTTAGGTAAAACATTGCTTTTCTGTAAGACTTGGCTTACAAAACCCCAAACTGTAAAAAAGCATGCAAAGAAGTTAAACAACAGTGTTGGCACAGAAATTAATAAACTTACCGTGACTGCATTCACTTTGAGACAAAAACCTTTCTAGTCATTGAAGCTATGAGTCTCACAGCAGAAGTATTTGATTTTAAAATGTAAATATTTTAAAAGAAAGCTTCATGTACTTATTAACAACATTATGTAATAACATTATATGTGAGTGGATACAGAGACACAGGAAGTTTGTTTCAGGACATTCATTACACAATGATTTCTCTCCAGTAATGTCTGTAGGATAATCTCACGCCTGAGGACTAAACCGGGTATGAGTCTCTTGTACATTGTTCCTTTGTCATTTGCTTGTCTGTCTTACAACTCAGTGCTGTAAAATAAGTCAACTGCATAGCTGCTGATACAAGAATATTTAAACACATAACTCTCTCCATAACTGGGATGTGTAATTCCTTGGTCCATGGTCCAGAACAAATGGTAATAGTATTAGCACTGAACTCTTTAGGGAAGTATAAATGACAGTGGGCAGTGTTAACGCAGAGAGAACAATTACGACCTGAATATTGGTAAATTCTGTTTTATTTGAAATGTTATAATTATAAAACATCACTCTCGGCTACTTTGTGGGGTTTTTTTAGAATACGGTATACAGCTTAAACAGAAAGAGCGGTCCAGTCCATGAAGCAGGAGCACAAAAGCACACTAAAAATTTCCTCAACTTTTTAAGCAGATCATGGAGACAGAGAACAGGAAAGGCACACAGGAGAAATAAGTACCATGGCAGCTTAACAGATGAGAAGTTTCATTGTCATAGCTGTGCAACTGAAATAATGAGATTAACACAGTAACTGAGAAGGAGCTGCACATTAGACTAACAAGGTGGATGTCTGTAATGCATCAAAGATCTTGTGAAGGTATTAATAAGATTTACAGGGTACTGTAGAAAAGATACATGTCGCATTCAGTAGGAAAGGACACATAAACTGGAAAATGTCCAAATATGTCACTAAAATATAACAAAGCATGAACTGTATAGATGTGGATACTTCAGCTGGGAATTTGTGTGCATGCTGATTATATAGGTAGACTAATTAATTGCTTAAAAACTGTGTGACAGAAGATTAAAACCATTAGAAGATGCATAAGGGAGGGATTAAAACATTTAAAAAAAAAGAGTCATGGCTTTGATAATTTAGCTTCAAGCTGGTCGACAATTTTTCCTATTCTTTTCTTTTTGACCAGTGATGCTCAACAGCTACATCTCTAATACAAAATTAAACATCCTTGGGACTGTTCTTTGGTTATTCAGAGCAACAGTCATAGTATGGTTCATGCCTGAGCTAGTGAACTCTTCAGACTCCAAACCAAATTGGCTGCATCCCAACTGCCTGTTGGAAGTGACCTCTGGCCCCTTCTAATGACCCAACTCTACCAGAAATCATTTGGAAGAATACTCACTGGCCAGAGCCCAAAAATATATCTGACAATTTTACAATATGAACAGCCCGGTTTTGTGAGTAAATGAGCATGTGAGCAAATAAATACTTCAGTATTAAGTAGAGGTGGGATACTTAAAGAACTAGAAGTCCCTAAAGTATCAGTAAGCCAAAGAGCCACCAGTAGTGCAGGGACCTTCCTTAACTTACAGCCTGAGGTCCATAAGAGATCAACTGACCCGTGACAGAATCCAAGTGGCCTTTTCTCCTTGGGATGCTCCAGAGTCAGCCTCAATATAATGTCTTGGTTCCAGGACAATAGCTGCCACTGTTTTACAGAGTATAAAAGACCTCCCTATCACTTCACACAGTCAGGTACAAAGGACTGAAAAGCTTTTGGGAGAGACAGCAATCAGGGGAAGGCTGGTGCAGTCAGAGCCATGTGGTTCCCTCAGTCTGAGAAACATCCAGAAAAGAGGGCAACTGAGAGTGGGTTGAGTGACCACCTCTGCTCCCAGCAGTGTCCCTTGCTTGTTATTATTCCTGGAAACTTTTTGCCCAGGCAGGGATGTGGATAGGCCTACCATGACTGTGATCAGACAGTCTGAGCATGCACAGTTAATCGGATGCTTCCTGAATGCATGAATCGTCTGAATATGCAAAGATTGACACTGGCATGCCTGATCATTTTGATAACAGAGTATTTTCCTTCCCAGTCACTGGGAGAAAGCTCGGGGGCTTCTCAGATAAGAAGATTGGGATAAAATACATTATTTGTAGAACATACTTTTCAAAAAAAAGGATACCCATTTCAAATTGATATTTCTTACAATGCTGAGGACGACGATCTACCTTAATACATGGTGACAAACAAATGAAAAGGTAAACAAATCAAAACCAGACTCCTTTAGAGGTAACAGTGTACAAGACTAGCACTCTGAACTCATATTTGGTCCATCAAGTACAAATCCAAAGAAAAGTTCAGGAAAAAATTGTAATTACTATTAATTATTATGGAATAAGTGTATAAAAGCATCACCCCTCTTCCTCCTAGCTCTTGGTGGTCAGTTTAGACCACAAAGAATGTGGCTTTCATACCCCTGAAACATATTTTTGCTGGCAAAGCTGTAACAGTTACTTTTCTAGGATTTTGCTAATCTTTTGGCCTTAATAATACAGCCTGGAAGTCTGTTCCAGAGAAATGTACTTTTTAATGGCTTTGTGTTTATTTATTCATTTGTGCTATTTTAAAGCAGAAATAAAGAATCAACATAGGAAAAGATTTGCAAGCTTTTCTCTCCTTAACCTTTTCAACCATAGAGATTATCCACCTTCTCCTCTGCTTTTTGACTGACAGTCTGAAAATGACAATCTTTAAAACATTAATGCAGTATCAAGCACACTTAAGGTTAAGTATTTAACTTATATTTAATAGAAATCTTTCTAAATACATTTTTCTTCATTAGCTTGGGTTAAGAATAACTGCAGTATATCTATATTTAGTAAGTTTTTGATATAGAGGCTAAACAATTTCCATGTGTGTTCTGCATGTGTTCACATTTGTATAAATGTGTTAAATATGTATTTTTCCCCTCTGAAAGACACTGACATTATAGAGAGAAGTATATTCCTATTGATTAAATGCGTATCATCAAGAGTTTATAATTCTTATAAAAAACTGTCAAACATGTTCTCTAAATTAACTGTGTTAAAAAGCAAAGACAAAAGCAGCAGTGTCCTGGTTCTGGTGGGGTTAGGGTTAATTTTCCCAAGAAACTGGGACAGAACAAAGCCAGGATGGCTGACTCAAACCAGCCAAAGGGGTATTCCATGGCATGTGATGCCATGCTCAGTATATAGCTGGGGGAGCTGGGCAGGGCAGGGCAGGGTAGGAATTGCTACTTGGGAGTGGGCTGGGTGTTTTGGGTTCTGGTTGGCGAGTGGTTAAAATTGCACATTAATCATTTTTATACATTCCTTTATCAGTATTATTGTTGTTGTTTTGCCCTTCCTTTGCTGTTCTGTTAAACTGCCTTTATCCCAACCCATGAGTTTTGCCTTTTTTTTCTAATTCTCTGCCCCATCCCACCACGGGGAAAGGGAATGAGCAAGCAGCCACGTGGTTCTTCATTGCTCCAGCTGAAGCTAAACCAGCAACAGGTGCCTTCATTTATTTCTTCCCCCCCCCAACTTCTTCAGTCTTATCAGCATGGTGCAGCTGGGAAACAGGCAGACCTCTGACATGCAGATGAGCTCCACAATAGATGATGCACTCATCTGAGGATAGTGGTGATCTGCCTGTTTTCCTGAAGTTTCTTGAGACACTGTTCAGTCTCAGAACCAACATACAATGTAGCTTTAATGACTTAAGGTAAGTAGCATTGTTACTTAAATATTTAATACATAGAATACAGGTGGTCTATAGTTGATTGCTTGCTTCCTCTGACACCACAGAAATTCAAACCTTGTATGAATGCTGTGCTACGTCTGAAAGATCTTGGGTGAAAAGGGAGATAAAAAGTGAGGTCAAATATTTATTAGCTACATCTATATTAGTAACTAAAACAGGTCAGTAGCTTTTCTACCTGTTCTCTGGCCCTAACGGAAAGAGTCATGGCATTCACAGAGCTGAACACTCTTGCCCTCCAAAATAGGTTGCTTCAGTTACAGTAACTACTTGAGAGCAGTTCTGTGCTACCCACCAGACTGCGACCATGTGCAGTTTGGGAGATTGAGAATGAGCTAAAACTATGTCAGAGAGAGTATTAATAATTAAGCAATTTGTACATGTCAATATTTAAGACCACACACTGGCCAGTTTAGGCACTAGTATAGACACAGTTCTTAAATATTCAAGAGATATCACTTTCATCTATTTGCCTATAGATACTCACTTGCATATGCACAGGAGCCCTTTATAAAATTATGGTTATGGAATTCACTGAATTAATTGAGAACTCTGTTCCCGAATGTTAACAAAACAGCATGATATTTAGAAGTGTTGATCATCAGTCAACAGGAATACATATTTTGTGTGAATTTTGAATGTGGAATCTAACCCTCAGTACAGTGTGTGATATTGTTTAAAGATTAAACCATCTCAAATTAGGCATTTTCATGTAAGTGTCTACATGTGAACTACTTGTCTCTGCTCCTGTTAGAGTCAGAGGAGATGTAATCAAGGGACTCTAAGGATATAGTAACTTAACTCAATTTGACTGCAATGGGAACTTAGACGTCTAACTCATATGAAGACACCTAACTGTATATGTCTTAATTTACAGACTGAATCCAATCCACAATGATCTTCCTGTGAATGACCGGACCAACTGAAGAAAAAGAGTAACAGGTAAGGCTAGTTTTAACTTAAGATTTTCCAGTACATGCCTTCTTTCACTTCCAAAAATAATGTCCACAGGAGTTGGAAATTTTTTCCAATGAGATCTGACAAAATTGCCATGTAGTCTATAGTGCACACATGTGTTCTCTCTAATCAAATCCACATAGAAAGCGTAGGGCTTCTTGTACATGTACATATGTATTATGTATTTGTGCATACGTGTGTCTACTTCTGCCCATGCCATCCCATTGGTCTACTGGTCCTCAAGGCCTGAATTAGTTTCTTGCTAGTGCGGCAGTCTTTTCTGAAATAGGTATTGAATGGTTCTTTTTCTACACATAGATGCACTGGCTGCTTAGCAGAGGATGTGACGTAGCCACAGTTTGATAATGTGTTTCTATTTGTAGTAAGGGTATTTCTAATGACAATGAACATTCCCAAAGCATAGCAATTGATACAGTTTCTCCCCTCAGAGGAGAAAAGTTCTCTGTCTTCTTTGGATCCCTCAGGCTGAGGCAAGAAGACAGATATGCCACAATCACAGAGCAAAAGTCAATATTGAGGTTGTAAATGGTTTGTGTTTATTTATATTTTAAGGCTTTGACTAAGGAAAACCAAAATAATTCCGAGCACAGGATTTGATAATATCCATATCTTAGATGGTGAACTGTCTTGGACTGAGAATTGGTAGCGACAGCATGGGAATTATTAGATCTGTATTTTGAGAGTTCTTCCACTAGATTCCACACGTTATCCACTAGAATGTATTTTCATATACAGATATTTATAAGCCTGAAGGAGTCCAGATTTGTAAAATTTAACCTTGTAGAAAGGGCTTAAATATTTTTTCAGGGGGCATGCTAAGAAGGAAAGAATGGATTTTCTTTCTTCTGTTTTAAATCTCCATTAAAGCAGCCTTTCATTGGATTAGCAAAGCCTGATTTCGTCCACACAGTATTAATTATGATTTGTTCCAACTCAGGATGGTAATTTTGTTGCCTTTTTTCTTTTTTCAAAGATAAATCAAACTAATCTATTCAGTAAAACATGGCTTTAAAAAACTGAATAGAGAGTAAATGCCACACAGAACACTTTTCCTCAGCCACCTACTACAAAAATTTAAATACATCTGTTTTAATTGCTAACCTACTTACCAAATAGAGGAAGACAGCATAAGAGATAACGTTTACAATTTTAAAAGATGCACAGAGTCAATTAAGACTCAGTAAGTATAATTGATTAGTTTTTATAAGGACCATTTCCATTGCCATTTTGTTTGAATTTCAGGTGTACCCTGTGTCTGAGCATTTAACTTCTGTTCTTTTCTGTATTTTCATTCTCTTAATCTATAATTGAAGTTTTTCCACATGAAAGCATACTATGCATGTATGGAAAAGCCACCCAGCACAACAGGAGATATTTTTATATTGGGAGATTTTTCTTGCTACTAATGAGTTTGAAGGTCACTCTGTCCTGCTACAAAGTGAAGAAGCTCAAACTTCCAGGAGGTGGAAATTTATGTAGAAATTATTCTAAGACCTTTTTTTGCAACCATCAGCTTTATCAGTAACAGCTACCTTTAATAGTGAATGGCCACAGGGCATATCGCTATCGCTGGATATTGATAACATGGACTGGACCAGCAATCAATCCAGTTTTAAAACTGTAAGAAGTACATTAATGAGAGTCTTCACAGAGATGTTTAATCCCTACTTCGTCCTGCACTGCCATGTGGAGGTACTAGACAATCAGAAACTAAGTCACAGCTCTCCACATGATATGCCCTTGCCCACTGTAGGTAGCATAACTTTGCTTTGGGTTACTAGTGGGCTTTTACATCACTTTGGGTTCTTCCCAGTCTTCATAAACAGCGCAGTTCAGGATTACAAAGCTATGTTGACAGTTTGTTTTGGACCTTCCTCTATGTGAGAGCACACAGATCTGAACTTAACAGTCCATACAGTTTTGTGTGTGTTTTGGGTGTATTTTTTTAGCACTAGGGGAGGTGTGAAATACAATGACAAAGTTAGTTACTCTTAATGTAACTATCTTGGGATGAGGAACGCATCTTTTACATCCCAACCTGTTGACTATGAAAATTATTTGTCTTTTACATTACGCCACATCCAAAGTCAGTATTATAGAACTCACTGGGAGCTTAATTTTTTATCTGTAGGGCAAGACTCCACAGTGTATTTGATCCCATTGTATCATTTGTAGTAAAAAACTAATTACAAACAGTGGAAATTAACTTACCAAAAATCATCCAACAATCCGAATGAAAACTATGTACATGAATGTAGATGAATCACGTACATACCACATTTAATCAGCAAATACAAAGTAACATATGATCCTGCTAGTATTATTTTAGCATGTGCTTTCTATCTATGCTTTATATTTACGTGATATAATACCATGTCTGGATGGGAGCAGAAGGATTAATTACATTCTGTACATACCTACTTCTCTCCATCAGCTGTAAAAGGGGCTAAGAATATATTGTGCAAATGAATCATCAGGTCAGACTCTATTGGACTCTTGACTTCATATTCAAATTGTATACTACGTGATCATCTCTGTCTTGTGTGTACCCTGTACCTAGCACACTGAACTCACAAGTAATATGAAATCTATGCATAAAAAATAAGTTTAAAATTGATACACTGAAAATAAAATCTATTTTTTCCATATTTAGGACTTATTTTCTCAGTTCAGAATTCTTCAAAGCTCTTTTATTATTTATTAGAATTGGTCTGAAAAATAACACAAAACCTAATAATACACTGGATGCTACAGAAGTTCATACAACGAGCTCTCCACCGATAGAGCTAATTGTAATTCTTGCTGCTTAGCACTGAAATGTTTTCAATCCTGCATCTATGGAGGCAATTATGTGAAGAATAAGTTAATCCCCCAGAAATCAGCTTTACCTGCATTATTTTAAGTACCATAGCTACTGCACAACACATAAAGCATGCATAGAGATGGAAAACACTGGGCAGACAGGCAAACGTATGCATATGAGCAAACACTATTTTGGGTTAGCACCTAAAGCAAGCTGTACACTTCCTAAAATAGAGACAGACAAAACTTTTTTCTGAAATCTATGCAATCTGTCAGAGAGAGAGAAAAATGAATTGATCTTGCAAGATATCACTTATACAGCATTAGCAGCACATCACAGCCAACTGATAATTGAAACATTATCTGCGCAGCTGAACAAAAAGGTGTGCTGCTGTAAAATTTGTCCCATAGCTATTACCTGGTGAAACTTGAAAACAACAGCCCGTTAAGTCTCAGGCAATGAGGGCATTCAGCTGAAAAAGGCAGATGTGGTATCTGAGAAGAGACACGTTAATGTCAGAGGGCCCTCCTGCACCTTGGATGTTGCTGCTGTGGATTTGTGGGGATGGGAAGCAGCAGGCAGTAAGAATGGGAGATTCAGTTATTAGGTGCATAGATAGCTGCACTTGTGGTACGTGAGAGGACTGCATAGTAGCTTACCTGCTGTTGGATGGAAAGGGTGGAAACTTAGAGCTCACAAGATAAGTGGTACAGATACGCAGTGTATGAGCCAGCGTCTGAGGTCTGTGTTGGCACCAATAGCAGAAAAGTAGACAAGGGCAGTTCTGGGAGCTACATTCAAACTGCCACTACCTCCATGCTAGCGTTCTCCACAATGCTGTCAAACACGAAGCCTCAAAGGCAGGCAGAGATCCAGAATCTCCATGCAGCAATGAGATGGTGACGTAGAGAAGAGAGACTTAAATATACTGTGGGCTGGGGAACCTTGTGGGATTTGAAGAACCTGTATCAGAACAAAGAGTTATGTTCAATCCAAACGGATCTGTGAGAGGTCATAGAAAAATACTTAAACTAGGAATGGGAGAAAGCCAAAAGGCATACAAGGTGTGCACAGGAAACAGCGCTGAAGCTAGTTTTGTTCAACTAAACAAACTCACTGATTGAGAGAAATGTATAGAAATATAATAATGAAATATTCACATCTCCAGATGCTTCTGATCTCTTTCTGGTAACCAAAAGCCATACTGGGGGTTAGGAACTACAAAAAGACATCATAAAACTGAGTGAATGATGAAAAAAAAGTGGCAGAAGTGCTTTTATGTAGTTAAAGTAATGCATCTACAGAACAATAATGTAAACTATGCGTACATGGTGCCAAACTTCGAACCAAAGTTTTCTAAAACAAGTGAATCAGTGTGCAAAGGAAGCCAAAGAAGCCAATGAAAGGCACAGGTGTGATTCTTTTGAAGATTCAAAAAGGCAGAAGTTTATTTCATCTCCCTGTTTTGAAATAGTTATCTAAAAGTTTAGAAACTTCTCCTTTTGCAGTAAAATGTAAGTAACCAAGATCCTCCCATATACTTTATCTGGATTGACTGTTGCCTGTGTGAATAGATAAAGATCGGGATAAAAGCAGCTCAAAATGTGTAGAGAAGAGTGAAAGATGCATCCTCGTTTCCCTAATGAAAGCACTCCTCCCTAGTTTACAAGCTGTTCTTCGTCTTTTCTTACTATGGTTCTGTTGCCAGATTCCTCAAGGCATGACAACTTCAGAAGAAAATGAGTATGTCCATCAACCTGCAGGAGCAGCCTGCTTAAAAGCTTCTCCAAACATCATTAGCTTAAGAATATTTCTTAAATAATACAAGAGGTGGACCAAGAACTTTGGAAATGTTAATCAAACAAACCTTTTGTGCCTGACTGGGAACTGATCCCTGTATGGATTAATTCCAGAAGTGCTGAACACTATCAGTTCAGTTTACTGAAGTAAAACATTACAGACTGTTTTTTCTAAATAATAAATGAATGGATAGAGCTATGATGTGACTTTGAAGCCTCATCTTAGAATTTCCTAGGTCGGATTCACACTAAAAGACTAGTTAGTGTCACAGTTTGTCTGGCACTGACACCAAGTCTGATGTTGACAGTTAAAAATATCATATACTGTAGAGAAAAATTCTCTCTTGGCAGGTGTTTGAAACCCAAAATATGAAATTATTTCCAACTCCAGCTATTAAATTTAAGCATTTTTTCTATCTTATCCCTTAAAAAAAAAAAAAAATACATCCAACTTTTAAGATTAGAAGGGGAAAACACCTATCCCAAAAGCTGAGCTCAAGGTTCCTGGTTCAGTTACGAGTTGTAAAGTGTACGAAAGCTAAGCATTGGTTTAAAAGCAGAATTAATGACCTTGAGTAAGGTACCTAAAGTACCCTACCTTTAAATTATAACGTTTTTCCTGAATCTTTGGCCTAACATTTCAAAGGAAATGTCTGTAACACGTTCAGAGAAATCCCTGCAGTCAAAAGCAGAGATAACCAATACGGGTTCTAACAAGTAGCTCACACCCAAGTAACAATGTGGGTATTATTTGGTGATCAGCCTCCACTGAGCCATCCTGGACTTCAGAAGTGTTTTGTAAACTGAATTAAAACCTGTGCTGCTGTAACTAAACTGATAAATTTAACCTACCCAGGTAGCATTGAGCTCAGGTGTTTGTCCTCCACGGCCAACACTTCTGTGGGTTCTGGTTCGTGTTTGCATTTTGTTGCCTGATGTGGTTATCTGCACTAGCTCTTGCACTACTTCTTGTTCCAGAAGCTGGAAAGAGTCTGTCCTTCCTAGAAAAAGCATGCTATAAACCACAACTTACAGCTTGAGTAATATATACTGCAAGAAGTGGATGGCATTAAGAATGTCATTCCATGCAACATGGTGAGCCAATGTCACTACAACTGGAAGTTACTTCTTATCCATCCCTCTCCCCCACCCCTTCCTGCTCCCAGCTGGTATTGGTACACATTGGACCCTTCTATGAGCTGCTTTATGCCACTAATTTAGCAGAAACTAAATCCAGGGGGAAAAAAAAAAAAGAAAAAAAAATCCGGATTGTTTTCTTGCATGCTAGTGACTTCATGGAAGCATCCAACAAGCACTGGAGTTGAAGCAAGGCAGGAGATAGGACTGGGACGACAGCAGTGAATCAGAGAGAAGCAGAACTATGGAAACCAAGGGAATGGGAGACATCCCTCTCTTCTGGTAGAAGCAATTATCAGAAAGATGAAGCCACCTATGAAATTGTATCCCAGGACTCTATATTACATAAACGACAGTGACCCAGGATTTGCTACACCTCCATTTCAAACAGTCACGCTTCAGATATGATCCTTCATTACAGCTGCTGAGGTTGGTAGCTGTGTACCTGTGAGCATAGAAAACCAGCCTGGCAGCGTATCAGAGCACTGTTACAGCACCACAGATGTTTGCTCAGTCTTGTCTTTGGATATCATGTCAGACAATTAGCACCCACAACTCTGCATGAAACAGGCATCACTATATTCAAGGGCTGGAACTATATCTAGACACAGTGGGTAACATCAGTGGAATCTAAGTTGTTGCACTCCAGGCCTAGTTAAAACAGAAGTTATACCAACTTGTGCTCCCTTAGGCTACTCATGAAATAAAGATCTCTCTGTATGTGCCTCTATCAATCTGCCAACACTATTTTCAATGTATAGCTCTGTTTCTTCTCAGATGTTCTGTTAGACTGAAATTTTCAAGGTTGCATGAAGACTGACAGATGAGGTTTGTTGAATCAGGATGATCCTCTAAACCACAAACAAAATCTAAAAACCAAACACAGAACTTTAAACAAAGGGCCTGGTACCCCACTAGGAGGAAAGGTTTGTCAAAACAAGGGTGTACTGGTTTTGGCTGGAATGGAGTTAATTTTCCTCATAAGTAGCTTGTACTCTGACTACAAAATAAATTACTAAGTATATTTGATGCTTTTAGGGTCCTGACTGAAAATTGATTTCTATGTTTCATCACCTACCCTCACCATCTCAAATCAATGAATTTGACGGGGACCTGATTTGGCTCTAACCGATTTTGGCAGGGACTCCCACAACAGTGTTCACCAAAGAGTGAAATCCATTGCAGTCATGTTTTAAAAATGGTTGTGGTTTTTGGTTGGGTTTTTTTTTGCTACTGGGAAAAGGACCACATTCTGTTCTTGTTTACCACAGTTTCTGTCAATTATATGTAATCCTCGAGCAAATCTGCCTTGGGAGATACAGCAAAAGTCAGGCTGCTCAAGTAGCTGGAGCTCAGGGGTTAAGCACTTGTAGCTGCTGTAGAGGTGACCCAGTTGAACTGTGAATTCTCATGTCATAGATAGAGGTGACCAAGAAAGTGTACCAAAAATGACTGCAAAGTGTGATTGGTGTTCACATAGCAACCAGCTGAGGGCCAGTAACATTCACAAGTTGGGCTCAACTAGTGGAGGGAAAATATTTAGTCCACTTACCATCTGGTACCGAAAGGAGGTGGGCAGGAGAATCTCTTTTACAGGGACTACTGCAAATTACCACACCACTTCAAAGCACAAATACTGCAACAGATTGTATCATCTGAGGTGTGACTTTATTATCAAAGCCTACAGGTTATGTCAAAATATCTCTACACCTTTTGCAAGTGAGCTAAGTTACAGTTAAGAGAGTTTTAATTAGATCTTATGGATCTCCATAGGAGGGTTTGGGTTCTGGTGGTCATTGTGTATTTGTGCTGTCCTTACTCATGTTAGGCTGAAAATTATTTTCCAGTCTTTTCTTCCCCTGCTCTGCAGCCTGTAAGTCACCCTTTATAAGCTCCTGTTAGTCAAAAAATATTTTTTTATGCCTTTTCAGGGACTTCAACATATCTGTCAGAGACAATCTATTTGCAGTAGTCTTTAGATATTTGTTTAAATAGTTTATGCTATTGGTAAATAGATCCAAACATATTCTCCGTTACAGGGCCAACTGCTCATTAGTTCCTTTCTTGTAATCGTATCTTACCAAATTTCTTGGGGAGGTCTTGAATACTATCTGAATGGCAATGCTTCCCACAAATTTTGCACAGGTATTTCTAATGTACGAAGCTCTGTCAACACCTATATCCTACAGTCTATACGTACAGCTAGACTAAAGAGATTAAAAGACACTAAGACCTGTAAATCAGGACTCAACATTCTTGCTGAGCCACATTGCTGATGCTCTCAAATAAGAAAACAAGGAAAATCCACTAAGAAAAAATATTAGTAACCAGTTAAGAAAAATATATTTGCTATGCATTTGATTTTATTATTGCTTTCTTGTTTTGACTGATTTGCTTTTAAAATATTTGTGTTCATTGACTGAGGTTTTTTATGCTTAGGTTTTTGATTGATTTGGGAATGAGCAGAGATGACATTTAAAACATTAGCTCATAAACAGTTACAAGGAAAAACAGGTGCAGCAGTAATAATAATAAAAACACATATCACTAATTTTTTTTTATAAAAACACAGCAATGAATTTATATTGAATGCACCATTTCTCTGAAATACATTTGTAGCCATTTGATGCTTCTATTTTTGCTAAGATTCTGACAAAATGTGATTATTTCCTGATATCTCCCATAGGGTGGAAAAGAAGAACAGACATTATTAATAGATGGATTCTTAAAACACAGACAGCAGGAAGACAAAAAGAACAATGGAAAAAACAAATCTAAAATCTTTGAATCTAAAAATTTTCATTTAAAGGCTTTGTCTACCCCGATGATATTTAAACCTATTCAAAGCTGAAATACCATTAACATTTTATTTTAAATTTAGGTAATAAAAGAAGACCAAAACATTTATTTCTCATCTGCTTTTGACAGATCCTCAAGTTAAGACATATAGTGAGGGAAATATTTGATCTATAAAATATCTCCTATTTTTTTGTTTTAAACCCCAGCATTGACATAGTATTAAAGTTGAAAAGCTAAGTGATAAATTTCACAGTGCCACTTTTTTTTTTTTTTTCCGTAAAGTTGTTCCTCTAGGTATTACCTGCTAAATGTTTGAAAGCAAAAGTTTTACAGTTTTCTAAAACAATGTAATTTTCCTCGTTGACCAGTTAAACAGAAAGTTTAACCAGATGCCTTGGCACCCTGAGTGAGTGGAGTGAGAAATAGGCCCATTCTAAAACGTTACTCAGCACAGATAATACGGTAAGATGTAAAACCTTCTGAAGTTGTTTATCTGTTTTCATTCCCTTGACAGGATACCTAGATGGTTACTTTACATGAGACATCTAAATTTCAGATATCTGAATTTTAAGATAAATGAATAACCCCTTAGTCTGCACCCTTAGCTGCTGTTACACTAACTTATGAAAAAAATTGTTTCTTAGATCTTCCCTCTCTGATTATGAAGGGGAGAGGGCTGGAAAATTTTCTGACCAACCTAGAAAAGGAAATTTTTTCATCAGAACAATTTGTATCATAGACTTCATGTCACTTCAGATCTGCAAATTCAGGGAAAAGAAACGTCAACAAAATGCCTGTTTCAAGCAACAATCAGCTGTTATATTGCTAATGAAGGTAATTGTATGTTCATTCCCTTCAAGGATAAGAGGCTGGAATGGGCACATGAAAATTAATCAAGTCATTTAGAGCCTCCTTACAGGACATACCAAAATTTATTTAAGAATCAGTCCAAAAAATGCTCTAAATCTCAGGCAGCAGAGAACAAGTGATCTCTGACCCTATGTAATGTTATTTTACTCATAAAAATTAAACCTATTCATTAATATTTTTTCCTCTTATCAAAAAACTAAAGTAAAAATAAACAAAAACTGAGGTAAGAAGCTATCCTCGGTTATTAAGAAAATTCTTCTCACCTTTCTTACCTATTTCAGCTGGAAAATTAGGAGATAAATTCTAAGAAACACTTAAATAGTTTTATACAAACTTTTTATAATCCACACACTGCTCTGCATTTAGCTAATGGTTGTGGATGAATACCTATAGTAGCTCAAGTGTACGATGAATCAAGCTGTATAATGTGACTCCTCTATTTTTGTGAGTCTGGAATATATTATATTCATATAATATTTTTACAGTTGCACCAATCAAAAGCAAAAGGTACTAAGCAGCCAATGTAACACAAGAGCTTGAGCTGTAAATGAAGTGCCAGATTCAAAGGATCTTGCTCATGTGCTCTGAAGACCAAGACTTCACTATCTCAAAAGTCGTTCACAAGAAACTTGTCTGGGTGCCTTTAGATAGCTATTTTACCTGACTGCCTGTTTAGAAAGTTGGTCCAGTGTACATTTTTGGTGGTATCTTGCTTTACTACTAAATCGGGGTTTATTCAGAAGGTTGTGGACACTACCCTTTTACAGAGAATCTAAACAATCGTCTTAAACTAGATGTTTAAACTAGATACAAAGACTCCTACCCTCCCTGCCTCAAGTGCCCTGTTGTTTGTACACAGGGAGAAGCAATCTACTTCTTTCAGACTTTTTATGCTCTCAGCACGATGCAGAGAATACAAAAAAAGTGAGCGATGTCCTATTCATTATATGTGTAGCTGCCCCATTACTTTACAGGATAATGTGGTTCAGTTTCAGTTCATAAAAATTCACTCCTTTGCCATAAAGAACTCGATGTATTATAGCTCATATAAAAGGGGGATTTTGAAGTCAGCATCTGATTTATTCATCATAAAATACTAAATAACATGATGACCTCTAACTGATCTATGGCGCACCAATCATTCCTGAGGAATTTCAATTTTCCTTCAGTCTACACAAAACACGTTCAGGTGCACGTTACAAGAAGACTACTGCAAACTGCCCAGTTGTGCAAACAATGTATGCAAGATGCCAATGGCATATGTTATTTACTTTGAGGATTCCATCATTTTACTTAGCATAACCCTACTTAGCTGAACAACAGAAATTCAAGTTTTCTCTGACAGTTTTAAATAGTAATTTCAAGGGAAAAAAAAATAATTGGAAATAGTTTGCAAGATGAAGAAAGGGGAAATATCAATATATGGATTAAAGGCTAGAGCAAAACAATTTTCTAGGTGAAAATACCTTTATTTTCCCCCAAAGCAATTCCTCTGTCTAATATAAATGCAACAAAGTCCTTGTATGTTCAGCTAATAAATACAGATTTCTGAAGTCTGGTCCTTGTAAGGCATGCAGAACAGAATGATTGCCATCATTGTAATAGAAATTATTAATTTTTAGTCATGATTTAAGCAAACAATTATGATACAAATCCTAAGGAGAAGCTGAGGATGGTCGTACCAGGTCAAAACAAATGTCCTCATATTGCTGTCCCCTAATCAGGGTTTCAGGTTTACGCCCAGTGCGCAGGAGGCAATGAGCACACAGAGTCGAGATCCACCTTCTGCCCTTTAAGGCAGTTCTATACAGAAAGGGGAGCCAGGCGACCGCTGGCAAAGCTATCACACCCCTTAAGAGGGGTTGTAGGTTTTTGTGCAGTTTACAGCAAAGAAAAACTTACACAATACTTGTTCATTGATCCCCTTTCGATTATATAACTAATGCCCTTCTGCACGTGCTCGAATTAGTAGCTAGTTCATTATAAGAAGGTGGTCTGACTAATTAGCATGTAAGATCTCCTCCCAGGGGTGTGATTTTTACCATGCTAATTAGTCTTAGGTTACCTTAAGTTTCCCTCGTGCAACCCCTGTTCCCGCTGAACTCGACCCCCATAGGAGGTGATTCATCCTTGCTGGCATTAGCACATTCCTGTGTTACCGTGTTGCGTTTCTTTACATTGAGGACCACAATATCCAGTGACAAATAACAGGTGTCTAGTGACAAAGTATAAAACAGGGCACATACACAGATATCTCCTTGCGTATCCTCCCAGATGGTGCTTTTAATCTAAGGTTTTAATAATGAGATTTAATTTTGCTTTGTATTTTGTACTACTCAATTATCATTCTAAAGAGAGATTATCAATCATCAGTTGCTACAATTTGGGATACATTTTTGTGCCCAGCTGCATGACTTTTGAGATATACATAGACATATATACAGGTATGAACATTGCCAATTTTGATCCATCCTTCCTTCTGGGCCTGCATGGCTTTTAGTACCTCTGTATGGTGACATATAGGATTCAGTGAAACCAACCCCTTATACAGATTTATATTGCTTTTAGTTTCCTTTTAATACGGAGCCAGATCTCTGAAGGTCAGAAAATAAACTGCCTAATTACCACAAAGCAAACTGCCTCAGCTTTCTACTTCAGAGCTTGTGGGGCATTTTACAACAAAGAGCGTATCTCTACAGTTGGCTGCACCTCACTTTTCTTTACTTGCTTATTAAAGGATGTTTTTTCATGGCAGACACATGAAGACTTTTCTAATTCTGTAGGATCCTTGAATGCAAACTAAAAATGAATCCCTCTTTCTCATCTCCAGATATACAGTGCCCACAAACGCTTTCAGGTTCTTGCTGTAACAGCAAATAGCTAATTCTCACTTTGCATCCAGTGTAGCTACCAGTGCTACTGCAAGATGACTGAGTCAAAAGCAGATGACAAAGTTTATCAAATCAGAATAGTAGTACCTGCTTTTTTCATATATCCTTTTTCTTCACATGTGCACTACCTTTTTCATATACCTTTTTTTTCCACATTGCACCTTGCTGCAATTAAAGACTGTATTTTTGCCATTGATTTCATTGAGAGCAGAACCACAATTTAAGTTACCGCACTGACCGTGTAATAAGAACCATGAACTCATCTTCATGACTTCAACCTCTTGTACCTATTTCCCTGGTCCTTAGGTGATCATTCTTTCCCCATCAAGTTTTTTTTGTGTATTGCTATCCATGTTTAAACTGTACAGTGAGGTGATCAGTTCAGGGACTAACAGTTAATTATTATTTTTCTGTAAATGTTTGGGATGGCTCTACGTGCTGTATAAATGGAATCAGGACTAATGTAAACCTGTCAAGGCTTTTCATAAAAGAAGGCTGGTAGCCATTGTTGCTTGGGACAGGAGACTACTTAAAAGACAGTGCAGTTCTAAGAAACTTCTAAATAACAAAAGGCACATTTCAAAGGCTTTAGAAACTAAGAATTATGCAATGATTAGGGACAGGATTGCATTATTCTGAAGAGCTATCTCAGCCGAAAAGAGCTAGGTCTCCCCAGGAATGTTAATATTAGGGTTGTCCACGGTGCGGGGAGGAGGGGGAGGCAGAGGGGAAAGAGAGTTTTGGTAGAAAAATTGTTGATTCAGGAAGAAAAAACGAATATTTTCCTTTTAATATAAATGAACAGCGATCTTTGCGTTGTTCAACCCATACATACCAAAACCTAGGAAAAGTACACTTGTGTCTTGCTGATGTGCATGCTGATCTGGCCACTACATCGTGTACCCAAACAGCATTACGCAGTTGCATGTTATAGAGTTGCACCTCCTTTACCGGCTGTCAACCACAGCCTGCAGTGAGACATTCCTGTGACTGAACTACTGATGTGAAGGCAGAACAAAACATCAGCAAGGTAGGACAACTTAGAACATTTTAACCATGCTGAAGAATTGTGCCCTAATAAGGAAATCTCAGATACAAAGCAAAGGGGAAAAAAAGGTAAAGAAATAAAACCAACACAGAGAAGAATGTGATAGGGCTTGGGGGCAAGGCTGCTCTTTTACAGGGCCTTTCTATTGTGCAACTCCTTTCAACAGAAAGCCACAGTTAACAATGGGGCCCTGTTGTCAGATTGATTGTGCTTTATTGCTCTGAAGCACACAACTGATTGCCGGTCTTGCCTTCATCATGTAAGTGCTCTCTGTATTCACATCCCTCACTCTATTAGCTGCAGCTGCAAGTCATCTCTGCTGCTGGAATCGGATTTTTCCATTGCCAATTCACGGATGTTTTATAATTAAGTGCACTTGAAGTATCTACTGTATGCACCATTGATATTTAGAACTTCACAAAACTTTTTGTTGTTCTTTCTTGGATTCTTTAAAATTCCTGTATCCTGAGATTTTATCGTGTGGATTCTCTGGGTTTTCACTGGCTTCTCCTGGGTGGGACTGGATAAATCAATTTACTGTGCTCTACTAGGGACAGGAGCAGAGCAGTGAATTTGATACTTATTGAGACTCCATCTTCTAGCAACATAGGTTCTTGCTATCCATGGTGTTTGCCCCCGAGGAAAGCAGACCATTGCACATTTTGCTTTTAACCCACAGGAATTGTGGCTCTTCATCTGGTTACAGTGTTTTAGTCCTGTTGGCTTGACTTTCTCTCTGATTACAACAGGTAGTGCCCATGGCACTACCAGGGAATGCAAGAGGATCTGGGCATCTGAAGAGAAGAAGATAACCCAACACTCAGTGTTAAGCAATTGTATCCCAGTCCAATTGGCTGAATGGTTACTGGAGTGGAATAAAGACAGCTGAGCTCACTGCAACAACTGAAGAGTACAGCCAGGCACGCAGGCAGAGCTCTCGGTATGAGGTCTAGTAGTAAGGGCGAGGAAAGTCCCAAAAGGGCCATCAGAACGAATCCCAGCTGGTACAAATTGGCCTGGCTCCAGCAGAGCTGCAGGACTGGCAGAGGGCAATGCTAAAAGGGTTGACAGAAGTTATATGTATTAAGGAGAAAGGGGTGAAAGTGAGGGGGAGATACTAAGCTTAGAAAAGTGGGAAAGACCCGGTGGCCTAATGACAGAAATTGATGACTATTTTAAGTAATAAATCTACTGACATCTAATTTTCCTGTATGATCCAGGGATAGATCACCAGGTTACTCTGATATGCATTTCGAATTTGACTGTCTATTGCATTGCACCTTTTTTGTCATTATGAAAAGTACTACAAACTACTGCTGCTTAATTTGTTTTCATCTTGCATGTGTGAAAATGCTACAAAATACGCAACACAATGACAAATCTGACTTTTTATAAACAACACAGAAGAATACCTTCCATCTTTCCAACATTTCAATTTTTCACAAACCAAGTTACTCAATTTCTAATAGTGAGTCTGACGTAAAATTCAGATTAGACTGATGTGCTAGGCTTGATATCCAGGCAGCAGCAGCCATTTGAATATCAAATTTATCCCACTTTAAATATGCAGTATATATTGGTTTTGTCCATGAACAAGTCATTGATGTTTCAACTTCACTGTGAGATATTATTTTAAAAGAAGAGGAAAATAAGAGTATGTGTCTCAGAATATTTCTCCCTCAGAAATGTAAAAAAAAAATCTATTTGGTTTGTAGATTTGTTTAATGTTGATGGAGAAACGGAAGGTGAATTCACTGGAACGTGATTCTCAGACACTGCAAAATGACCCAGAAATAATGGTTCAACAATGAAGACAATGTTCTATGGCCCTATTAACAAACTAGATTTTCTTTTGAAGTAAGGAAATAAAAGGTAAGTATCCTGTGTGTAGCCAGGAACTGTTCAAGAGATGTTCATTAGTGAGAACTTCAGCTAAACTTAGAAGAAAATTAAATTTTATCTGGTGGCAAAAGACAACAGTCAGGAGCTCCTGGCCTCAACCACAATGGAGTTGTACATCATGGATATTATGCTTGTTTTCTGAAAAAGCAGTTTTGCAGGCATACATGTGGCTTTTTAAATAAAGGGTTACAGCTTCTACACCCTGCATTAAATTTTACTTTTTTCCCAATTCTTATGCAGGACAGGCTTCTCTGATTATACCTTTGATCAGATATAGCATCATAGATGTAAAATAAAAGAAGATATATCAACCAACTGCAATAGAGTTCCTTCCCTCATTTTGGGAAGGAAAAGATCAAGCCTACATTTGGGTGTTGAGCTTTTTGGGGAATCACAAGAGTTCCAGTGCCGTGATAGTCCACACAGAGGCGACAGAGAAATTTTCTTCTTGACTGTATAACCACAATTCCTTCTAAAATAAATTAAGCTGCCTTGTGAAATGGTGGATAATCTGGTCTTGCACAATATCAGAACAGACAAAGTATGCCCTCAGGGAACAGAAGTGAAGGACCCAATGCACTGTTCTGTAGTAGTAAACAAAGAAAGTGGCAGGACAACTTATTCAATACACCTCGCTGAAATTAAGATGACAAAATGGCAATTGATAATGGACACAGTTCTTAGCCCAGTGTATGCTTTGATCTTATTTGCATTTCAGCTGCCAGTGTATTTGCAGCTCAGTAAGCCTTTAAGATGATTCAGGCTGATAGACCTAACCTTATTTTTAAGCCAGAACAAGTTCCATTGAGACAGAATGTGATTTTCCTTGTCTACACAAGTGTTTTGCTCTAATACAAACATACCAATGGTGGAAATCAAGGATTTATTCTCATCGCCTACATAGTGACAGTTAAAGGGAACAGGCAAAAAAAGAGGGAGAACCATTTCATAGAGAAATGCATCACCAATTTTTTATAATAGACAATGACTCTGACACAAAATCCTAAATACGGCTCAATGAAAGGAAAGGTTTCCCTATGTTTATGTGAAAAGCTGTTTTTAGTTTTGCACTAGAAAACACGCTAACCTGTTGCCAAAAGCAATTTCGTTATATAACGCTCATTGAAGTGAACAAGACAATAGTGCTCCATGTACTGGAGTCCTTATTATGGTCTTATGAAGAATCAGAAACCTGAAGACAACAGTATTATGTTAACGGAGCGTTACAGTGGTGGAAGCAATCTAAGAGCCTAGATTAGCTACACCATGCAGAGTATGAAAACTAAAGAGTTGACTGAGATGTCCTAAGGCCAGAGAGAGAAAAAATGATGAAAAATAAATTGACTGAGGTCTGTTCTTTGCATGTCTATGTTCCAGGGAGTTAGCAGTAACAATGTCAGCACCATAAATGTAGCTATGGGTCTTAATTTTCCTGACCAGCCTTACCTGAGGCCCCTACCCCCACCCTTTGCCCATGGGCTCAGGAGCTCCATTTAAGCTCTGTTCTGGGCCTTCAACCCTTGTCTGATCTATACTATAGGTTTAACCAGTCCTGTTTCTGTCTCCTGGATGTATCTTCTTAAGTGTATCCATCTCCAGTCATGCGTTTGGCACTGCCTCCTAGATGGACCAGTCAGACCTATGTTGTAGCCCTTTCTCCAGTTCAGCTGCGTTCAGATGCTGCGGGACTGCACCTTGGTTGGTGAAGGCACTGCCTGGGCTGTGGTGGGTTTTGGCTTGTCCCCTCTCATGTA
>NW_009647828.1:3048078-3094727 GCF_000708025.1 Charadrius vociferus
TATGAGATTTTTCTTGGGGGGGGGGGTGTTGTCGGGGAGTGGGAAAGGATTGTTGAATAGCCTCTTTCCTGCTATTATTGTTGAGATCCTCAGGCCTCAAGACACTGCAATGGTAACTAACTAATGCATTTCTGATCTTAGCAATTGTGTTAAACTCTTCTTTTTTTCTTTTTTTTTTTCCACACAAACTCCTCTAAAATGCCCTTGACTAGCATAGGTAACTAGTTCATTGAAATCCACAAGTATTGACCACTCTTGAGAGCTTTGTTCAGACCCATCCAGCCAGATTCTACCATCAGCTCCCAGCTCTGCAGACGTGCAAATACAAATGCACCGCAGAAGCCACACTTGCATTTTTGTTCTGTTTACTGTTCAAGACTGCAGGACACTGGAATGAAGGAGGGGAAGCTGATGTTTTGTAGATTGATCAAGACTGCAGGACACTGGAATGAAGGAGTGGAAGCTGATGTTTTGGAGGCAGAGCAATAGAAAGTATGGATATATTTACACACACAGCATTCAAAAGTTAAATTTTAAGCATTAGTTGCCATGCCATCAGGGATTAATAATACTTTGTAATGGAAGGCAGGGAGAAGTACTCAATATCCTGAGCTCATGGAAGAAGGAAGATGGTAGATGATGAAGAGAAATAAATGGGCAAATACTTGCATGCAGACAGCCATGCCACAGAGAAACATGATATTATTACTGAGGTAATGATGTTGCATACCATACACCTTTTAAGGAAGATCATTATTGAGAATAGGTCCTGACAGTTTGAAATGAGGAAGTGCTAATGGGAGGCAGGAGGAGGACCCTGGGGTCATGGTTGTGATTAAATTTGATGAGGCAACATGATCAGGAGCATCTCATGAAATATTTTCCTCTTCATTGAGGACAGACAGAAATGTAGGTAGGCATGATGTACTTTTCAAAGTGCAGTGCAACATCATAACAAGCAGCACCATAATGTAGTGCAGTGATGCTGACTTGTGAATTATGTCATCATGGATGGGTTTTGGATATGTAACAGCATATAATTAGCAAGATGATTTCTGGTTATTTAAATGTGAGAGTAAGTCACTTGAGTAAAAAGACTGGTTAAAGACAGAAATTTCCTTGGAAAAGATGGAAATTTTATAGAATAGCAGTTGGGGATTGCTGTTTCAATGTGCAGTACAAATGCAGTCACACAAGAGTTCTTATACATAGCACACTTACTATATTTCCTTCACACTTAGTACATAAGAAAAAATTGATGGAGTTGCAGATCACTTCCAAATAGCTTTGAACTTAGCAAGTACAACCTTTTTGGCAGACAAGTCTTAAATGTTATCTTTCTATTCCCATCCAAACCTTACCAGTGAAACTCATAGCAGTCAAGCAAAAGGATTGGTTTCTGGTAGCGCTAGTTTGGCTAAAAATTCAGTTCATTCCCAGCTAAACGTTCTAATTATATCAGTGAACTTCCACCATCTAAAAGTTAATAAGGACTTAAGATAATATTCTAAAGCAGCTTTATAACTATGGTAGAGAAAAACAGACATCTCCAGAGAATGATTTATCCACTCTGAATGTGGGTGTCCAGGATAAGATAAGATTAATTACTCCTGGATTTCACTTCTCCTCCTTTCAAATGTTCTGTTACTTAAAACTCTGTTTTAGTGTCATATTACATCTTAAAGGGTGGCAAATTCATTAAGGATAGCAGGAAAATCAAAGGCAGAAATGAATTTGACATGAGGAGACATGAAATCTAGTAGTAGCAAACTCACCACAATTTGCCATTTAAACCAATACATCTCCTTTGAAAACTACAGACATTATTGGCTCAATTTGGCTCAAGATAGCTACATGAAACAAATATCCTTCACATTCTTAGAGGTAGGTCAGGCAAATTGTCAAGATCACCAAATGAGATTTAGAGTGAAAAATAGGACCTGAGTTTTTTATCTCAGCCAGTGCTCTGAACATCAGCGTTTGCCTGTTCCCATCCTCCAAATGGTACCTTTGGTTTTGAGATCTCATACACACGAAGCATGGCAAGGGAGGAGAAAAACTGGGAAAACCTAATAGTTACCATTCAGCTGTTAGGTGAGGAGCAAGTAGAAGCAAATATCATAGTTATATATGTTTGTTTTGATTAAACATATTATGTAAATATAATATGCAAATTCTGTGCAGGCCTTAGGCTTTTGGCACATTGCTAATGCAGCCCTCAGTATTGTGAGGTTTGGGTTTCCCCACTGTTGATTAAGAAGTTTCCTTGATAGATCTATAAATATGGAACATTAATCTGATGAATGTGATAATTTGCTATTGCAGAAGTGTGTATAAATGCAAATTGATGCCACTATTCTTTTGCATGACATTGTGTGAGCAGAGGGAAGAAAAATGACATAAATATTGTCTTTGCCCAAGTACTGAGAATTCAGCATTTGAATGTTCTGTCCTTCGTGACAACTATAAACAAAGTGGAGATAAAATCTGGAGCCAGGTTCAGACAGGGAAGCTAGTCCTAGTTGTAGTTTTGTTGCATGATACAGCAGTCACTGCTTCTTTGCAGACTCACTGAATTTGCACAGCTTCACACATTATTCAAGCAGTGGTGGGGAGGGTGTATTGCAAAAGCAGCACAGCAAAAAGACATTTGTTTGTCCTCTGCAGGGCTGGAACGTGAATGTTATTTTTGCCATTCATTGCAGGGAAATCAGTGCCACAGGATCCCGGTTTGAGGTGAAACAGAACCAATTTCCTGGTAATTTTACTTTTCAGTTAAGCATCTTCTAAGTAACTGAACTCTCTAACATTAACAGCATATATTTCTGACAGTGTCCGCTCCCAAAGTCGTAAGACCTGATTATTTATAATTTATGCCAAGGAATGGTATGCAGAAAGGCTCTTGCTTATACTTATTGCTGTAACACCCAAGGGCAGCTCACTTGGTTATTTGCCCTGTTGGAGGGTCGGAAGCGGAAAAGCGTAGAGGGGTCCCACCTGCAGGGAGGAGCGGACAGGACAGGTGACCCAAAACTGGCCAACAGGATAATCCATCCCATCTGCCTCATACTCAGTATAAAAGCTGAGAGATCAAAGGGTCAGCCCTTTTTCTTCAACGGCTGGGGTCCGAGGAGGACTCTGTCTATTCATCTGCCTTTGATCCCGATCCATTCATTCCTGAATCCAGATCCAGAATCCAGTTCCTGTCCAGCACCGAGTCCATTCTGGGACTCTCCCAGTGCCTGCCAGTGACATGATCATCATCCTGGGAGCTTGATATGTTTTTGTATATATTGTATATATAATTTCATTATTTTTGTTATTTTATTAATATTTTCATTAAAGTAGTTTCGTTTCTTTGTCTCTCTTCCTCCTCTCCCTTCAGGGTGAGGTGGGGGAGAGCATCTGTTGTTTGTTTCAGTGGCCAGCCTTGCCCAAACCATGACACATAGGAATGTGGTGTCAGCTCAAAATAAACAATTTAAGAAATTTCATCTATCTGAAGAAATACCACTGTGGCCATCTATGAAGAATAATTGTACATATCACATTCAGTACAGAACATCTTTTTGGCAAGCCATCGATACAGGAAGATCCTTGATAGGGGAACAGTGATTTATGGCAATGATAATTAATCCTTTCTATGTCAGTCATCCTTTAGTTTTTAGTTCAGAGGAAGATGAGAGGACTTTTCACCTCCATGAGATGTTTGGGTAAGAGAAGCCATAGGGAATACAATGGCTGAAGCAGGGAGCTACAGATTTCAACACGCAATTGGGAGGGGAAGGAAAGGGAGGGAAGGTGAGGCGAGGCAAGGAATTCACAGACGATTGTAGCTGATCAGATATTTATTCTGGTGGGCATTATATATGCATTATATATGCTGTTTCTGACCACATAGCTCTTCTTGCTCAGTGATAAAGCATCAGAGACAGGGGGGACAAAGTACTTCCTTTCCCATAAGAGTTTCTATTGGCCAGTGGCTAGAAAAGTGTGTCGGGAGAGGAGAGGAAGAGGCTGTAATGGCCAAGTCCTTGGACAGGAGTATGTCTGCTGGAACATTGTTATTCCTGACCCAGCTACAGTGGATCCTGAAGAACTGATGGGGTTGAGGGGGAGGCGAGGGGAAGAAAGTCCTCAGCACGTTCTGCCATTTCCCTTTCCCCACTGGAGCTAAACAGTCCCTTTACTGGACAACAGTAATAGTTTCAAGATCAATGGCACAGAGTCGAACAATTACCTGACACTTGCTGGCACCTTGATTCCAACCCACCTATTTAGGCATTAACTGCTGGTAAATTATGACACTTCATATAAGTTTAATCACTTAATCAGTTTTCTCCTACAAAATCTTCCAAAATAAATCCTGAACTCTTTGGAAAAAAAAAAAATACACAAAAAATCCCTATTCCTTTTATGTGTACAACTTCTGAAAGAAACCCAAATCTCCACACTAAAGGAATTAACGTCTGTAAAACACTTTGAATGAAATGATGTTATGGTGTGTTTGTGCTGTTTTATTAGTGCCAGTTATAGCTGAATGACTCTACTTGCAAATACTGACAGGGAAAAAAGTGGAAGAATTTGTGAATTATTCTAGACCCACCCTAAAAAAACCCACAGTAACAAGTACTGTAACAAACCAATTTATTTTTTCAATGTTTTCTATTTATTTGTCTCTGGGGTCCTCCATATGAACTGTTTGTCTCTGCAAACCGTCCCAGATGAAAGTGCACTTATATATTCTCACAAAAGCAAGATGCAGTAAGCTATATCAGTAACATATCGCATGCACCTTTGACAATATCTTGGGGGAAAAAAAACCCTAAATCTGGAGTTCTAAAAATCAAGAAAGTACTTGCCATAACTCAAGAGAAAAGTCAGGAATTCTTACCACTAGTATATAGTTCTCCATCATGGCTTTTAGTTACCAAGACTTCTGTAATTACATAAAAATACAGAGAGGAAGGGGCATGATTCTTTCTTCTTTTATCTTAGTGGTAATCAAGAGTAACCCCACTGATATCCGTGGAATTGCAATGATGTAAAACTGGTGCATATGAGGGGGAAAAAAGCCATCCAGAAGAGTGTACTTCATTGGTTTCAATAAATTCTCTCCTTTTTTAACACCAGTTGTATAAAAACTTCCAATAAAATTTTATGTGCTAGGTCTGGTGCTGAAATGACCGGACTCTTTCCAATAACATAAAAGTGCAGTAAGCAATTAGAATATTTCTGCTTAAATATGTTGTTCCAATTTGTTTAGTATCTCATCCTGGAGTAATTCTCCCACATCTACCACTACCTCCAGTATTATCAGCATGATTTTCTCCAAGATACAGAGGAATGTGATATTGAAACTTGCATTTAAATCTACATCTTTCTGAATATACATTTCCCCAGATGTTATATTCCAAAGTATTTCTCCTGAAGTTTTGCTGTTGCCTTTTTAGCAATTATATTCAAAATGCTTATGGTTTGTACTACTTTATTCCCACGAGAGTATCAAACCACCTCCAACACAAATAGTATGCAGTCATGGAGACTTACAGATTTAAATATTATAGTGCACATTATTTAGTATTACAGTCCTGTATGAGTTCACTTAATTTTTAACTTACCATCATATTTTGCATTTGGGTAGCAGCATATGAAATTTTTACTATGAAAGACCAGACTTCCAAAGTAATTTGGCCAGGATTTAGATGAAGTTGAAAAGTTCTTTAAATATATATTATTGCTATTAAATCCCCACAGTTTCCCCTTCAGTTAATGAATCCATATATTTTAGTGATATTGTAATAAATGTGAAATCTATAGTCACCCACTTACAGGTTATCCTATTCCTTCTGTTACTGTGAGTAATCTATTCAAAAGGTCAGGACTGACTTTCTTCCTAAAACTATCATGCCTATTACATTGAACAGAAACAAGTATTTGAAATGCTTCACTATTGATTAGCACAGGCAGCTGGTTCAGGTTCTAGAACATGAGTCAGAATTTTAAATGCCTGTGACATGCAAACCTGTAACAATCATTACCCGGTGATGATCTAGTTACCGCAGAGAGGTAAACATTCCAATGATGAACTGTAGAAATAGTTCTTGCATGGTGAGGACATCAGATTAGAGAGTGTCGATGGCGACTCATTTCTCAATTTGCTGACCAAATTTATTTTAAAAAAAAATTGTTGTTGAACTGAAACATCATTTATATACTTAGCTTAATACAACTTCTTACACAGTATCAGACAAATGGGATTTTTTTTTAGCTACTTCCATCGCATGCACACTCTTAAACAAATTTCTTTTCCCCCACCTTTTAAAATGAAAGTACACGTTAAAATGAAATCCATCTTTTCAAAACAAATTAAAATATTTAATTGAGAAATATGTCACATCTGCGCTGCCTACAGTGTTTGCATTAGCTTGAGCATCCCCAGGTCGTCTTTGCTGCACAGACATTTTGGTGCAGTAGACTGTAAACGTCCAAGACCTCTGATCCTGAATTTGTGGTTCACTAACTCTCTCTCCTTTGTACAGTCCTGTGTCCATGGAAAAGTCAGCTTACTTTAAGGATTGTGAAGCAGACAATTTTCATGAATTAGAATGTGAATATTTTAAATGCAGGTACAACACTAGTTCTACACCAAAGTGGAACTAATTTTACTGTTGAAGAAGAAATATCCGAGTTTGAATCCAAAAACTGTAAGCTGTGAATTTCTGGGGCCCTTTCCCAGTGATAATTCTTCAAAGTGAAGAATTTTTTCCTCTCTGTCAAAGACGAAATTCCCTTGTTCCAGTATGTGTTTTGCAGCTGACAGAAACATGCAACGTGTTGGAAATACACACTGCAACATGCATTCAGTCAGTGAATTCCAGTGCTTCTGCTGCAATTTGTGATTTGCACATATGTGCATATGCATTTGTATATATAAATATATATTCTATTTATACTTGTAAATATCACATGAATGCATGCATAGAGTATAATCAATATACGTTTTATAGAGGAATATTTAAACACAGAATAGTTAAATTGACTAAGGAAATTGCAGATGTCTACATGAAAAGTATGAGCTGAATTAAGAACTTCTGAACCCTTATTTAAACCAGTGCTGCCTTCTCCCAAATGAAGAACTTAGTTTCTAGCAAAAATTCACTGAGCTTAACAACCTCAAAAATACCTTCCACTCTTTTTTGTGCTTGTTATTGTTTCAACTCAAATTAAAACGCATCTCTCTATAAGTGTCTCTGCAGATCCGAAGGGTTTAAAAAAACCCATGAATATGTAAGCGTCTCTGAAATTATCAATTAATGTCACTCAAATCCTCTTCCCAACCGAAAGTTAAAATGCAAAAAAAAAAATATACCTAGTGTGTGGAGTGGATCCAACACAGTAATTACAATTACAGAAGAGTTTGTGGTTAGACCACTAAAAATGCATACATAGTTCACTGTTTCTAAAATAGACACCAGACAGCAATATATTAATAATTACAATAAGCCTGACTTTAAAAAATATAACTTCATATTTCAGATGTGTATATGATGTGCCACCAGATATAGAGTTTGCCACAATGTTTTGTAATCCTTACTGTTTCTACTTGGTGAAGTTTTATCATTATATATGCGATGGCCATCTTTTTGGCCATTCATTTATCTATCTTTTGTTTGGTTACTCATCACTATTTTCATCTTTTCCTCTTTCTTAGGTGAAACCTCGCACAATAATTTTTGTTCTTTTGATTTATTATGAAGATGGCTAGTTTTCATTTTCATAGTTCTGTATATTTTCACACATCTTGGCAAATAATCAGTAAATAATTTTTGACACTCATATATTAGTTAAATTTTGTTATCTTAGTTGTGCAGAAAGACAAAACAAGATGCAAACAGGTCAAATGAATTTGAGGCTATGCAATAAGTAATCAACAACAGAAAGGCTCAGAACAGTATTAACAGTTTCTGACATTCAGTTCCATGATTAGACAAAGGAACAAGGTGCTCTCTCTCTTAATTTACTTTAATTTAAAGTAGTTCACTAGAGTTAAGGAAAATAGAGAACATTACCATTTCTTACTGTGCCCGTTGTTTACATTGCTAAGGTATTACAATCCATGTCCGAAAGTGGTGTGAAAAGGACATATTAGCTCACTGAGGTGGTCAAAGTAGTTGTATTGAATAAATAAGTCTATAAAAACTTGTAAGACACAATTTTAAGATATAGGGAACCTCACAGCAGTATCTATCTGGATATACATCCTTTATCATAATAAGGAAAATATGCTGCCAGCCTTCCCATTAAGTGAAAAGTGGCCATGGAGCTCATACAAGTCAGTCAAAATAAAAAGACCAAAAAACGACAAATTTTAATACAAGGTAGAGAAATATGACATAAAGGGAAAATGTGGGAATCTCTAAATACGCTAAATGGCTATTTGTTGCCTCAGTAGTTCGGGAAACCATCATGGAAGCCAGTCCTGACTTAATCCTCTATGCAAACACAGATTCAAACACAATTAAACTACTACATAAAACTGATTGAAATCAATGTAGTTCAGTTTTACTTCTTTCAGGGAATAAAGTTTCAAACAACAAATACTGTAACAGTACATTACAATGAAGGAATTTCTTTAAAATATCAGGAAATGAACACAAACCATAGGAGGTAACTATTTATTTTTGGTTAATTACCCTGCTACTACCCAAAGCAACAGTATCAGTGTACTGCCCTGGCACACATCCAGCGCTCATTTTCCCAAGTATTGATTGAATTTAGCACATTAGCATTTTCTTATCCTACGTCAATCAGTACTTTCATCCTCTTTAGAATTCTGTAGCTATGTTCAGCTTAATCAGTTGTGTTCAGGCAATCTGTGACAGAATACTAAAACATAACCACTTAACACCTCTGCCCTTTTAGTAACGGCAAACTTAAGGTTAGATAGGTCCACTTGCCTGCCTTGTCTGGTAAGTGACTATAACACTTCTGTTTCAGCTGCACTCCTGGCTGGACCTCTTTCAGTAACGGTTTAGCCTGTTTGAAGTTATCATACTGGGATTTAGAGTACAGACATATTGGGAGTTTTAGGCTCTGTGACTGGAGTTAAATTTTCAAGGCTGAACTTTGATGTTGAATCTTTGTGGGGATGCTTTGTGCCATGAATTTTCACTTGTATATTCAAAAACAGTTTTTATATTTGGTACCTATAATCTAGAAAGATGAGAACCCTGGTATATCCAGCTTTGTGCACTCTTTAAATTTCTCTGTGATCTTTTGGATGTTTCAGTTATCAGTGTGGTATCTGAGTGACTGCTATGTTTTAGTATTGTGGTTAGAATAAATTCTGTGTTGCTTAGACACAGCACTGAATATTTTACGATGATCTTCCTGAGAGCTGCCTCAGGAGGGAAATGGGAGACAGAGAAAGAAGTCAGTTATCAGGCACTAGGAAAGATGTTCTGAGGGTGGTATAACCACACTAGTGCTTTCACTGATCACAACTACTGGAATGGGACTGGAGCCATCCTTCCAGTTTCAAACCTCCTCAAAACTGTGCTAGGAGGAGCACTGTGCTAGACACATACGCACAGATACTTATGTGATTAGCTAAGTATCTTAAATTAAAACGTGAGCAAGAGAAGAGGAAAAGACATTCTGCATATAAATATTTCGTATAGCTATAGAGATATGAATTGTATGCTATGTATCTTTGTGACAGTGAAGTTAATGAGGGCATCTTGTATGAGAAACAGAAAGTAACAAGGCTTGCAGCATTTTTTAAACTATAACATCGTATTCTATTCCTTTTGACTTACAGTCAAATAGATTTTGTTAGAAATCATGTTCTCTGAGCTAATTCTTAACCCCATATTAAAGAGGGTGATTACTAATTTCTATTTTTTCTTCTGTTCACGCAAAAGTAGAAGTGGTGGGAAGCTCTCTATAAATAACTCTATCAAGGAGGCACTTGGAGTTATAATACTTATGGAAAAGGAATATTCCATCCAATTTATGCATTTGTCTAAATGGCCTCTCTTGATGACGTGTGTAGGAATTAATACTTGAGAGACAGATGTCCGGAGAAGCACTGTTCAACTGCTTCCCCAAATGAGTATCATAGTTCTAATTCTTACTGCTTTCAAATATGTATCTATATATTACAGTAAACATCAAAGGTCATGTTCATACGTGAATTTCCATCAAGAGCATTTCCAAATCACAGCTGGTTAATTTGGTGGCTTCAGTTAGTCATTCTCAATTTTAATTTTGACTTCTCAAATACTAAGTAAATGTAAATTAATCAAAGCAATATGCTTTTCATGTGAACCACCAAAGACGACATTTCAGATTAGAGAAGTTCCCAAAAAGCCAAGTTATAATCGCTTAGTTATCAAATACATAGAAAAATTTAAAATATTAGCAGATATTTATGCTTTATACATACAAGCTGGAGTTGTTGTGGTGCAGTAACATTTTCCAGCCAGAAATTCTATAGCACACAACAGATGAAAATCTGTAAGTGCAGATGAGTGATAAGGATGAAACCATCACATTTAAAAACACGAAAAGACTGTATACGCTATGAAAACAAATTGGTCAGTCAAGCAGACCCTTTGCAAGTGTAATCAATCTTGGTTAAATAGAAGGCAGGAACTGCATAAAGAAGCTATTACTGATCAAAGAAATTACCTTGAATGTATGAGGAAGCAGTGTGAACAACATCTTATGAATTGATGGAAAGCATTTATATGGAAGCATATTCTGAGGAAAACGGAAGGATTTCATGGATGATTAATGCCTATACAGCAGAACAGGTGAGAGCATAACTTCATTTAATGTAAACATGATTATGATCCTGATTCTGCATGAAATTCAAGTTCATGCTCATCTATTTTGGGTCTCTTGGAGAGTTTAAAGTTCAACGAATCCTTAAGTACATTGCTGAACTGTGGAAATGTGTCACTATATGTGATGAATACTAACACGAGTATGTGATGAAATAAATATTAAAATGCATTTAAAATGTCCCATATATCAGAATTAAGCTTTTAATACTTAGTTTGTTAGAAAAGGAAGTTCTGTGGAGAATGCCAAAGAATCAGAGCATGAAGTTGAATTATGCAAAAGAAACCAACAGGAGACCAGAATGTTTTGTTTACCGATTTATAACCACAAATGGATGGAATTGATTCTATATCAAAGTATAAGCAATAGGCATACAGATACTGTTAGTAGTTCTTGTGCCTGCAGGGATACACAGGCCAGACAAAATAATTTTATAATTTATTTCTATTATTTACATGTTACAAACACCTATGCTTCACCCTTGTATTGAACTCAGTGAAGAAACATTGCTTGGGTGTGACTACAACATATCCCTGAATACAATGAAATCTGCATATAGAGATTATCAGGACATAAGGAATCCACTGTTTAACTTGGTAGCTTGTTCCAAGGATTAAACATCTTCAGCTTTAACTTGAATATACTTCCCATTTAAAAACTTCATTCTAACTATCAGATACAATGATAGAAACGTAAGGTGATTGATACACCAAAAACATAAACACGCAAAGCCAACCTGCCAATGGAACAACAGTTTTCACAGTAGGAAAAACTGCCATCAACAGGCTTGTCACTTGAACAATTAATCTAAATCACAAATGTAGCACAAATGCAGCACAAGTTTCAAGTCCTGCTGCTGTTGCTCTATGTAACAAGGAAAATAAATGGAACTTCATAATACCTACTAACTTCAGCAGTCATTGAGGTTTTTGTTCATTCACTATTTTGGCCACAAGACTTTGTGCATAGAAAATTGGCTTATTTCATGGTATTGCTGCTTCTGCTATTTCTATAAAATCCGTGTCTTTCCTACCTTTGAAACTATTTAAGGAAAACTGTGATACTTTTTCTGTACTAACAGATATTGAAAATTCAGAAATTTCCTTGACATCTTCAGTTTCCTGTGTTACTCAAACGGTATCTTTTCATATTGCTAAAATAAGTAAGTATGAAAGGACATGGGACAGTCAGCGTTCTGCATTTTTTTGTTCGATTTTTTTTCTTGTCTTCCTTGAAACACAACAAAAGGTACCACAATATAAAAGAAAAAGCAGTATGCTACTTCACCATCACTAATATTTTTCCCTCATTCACCTGTAAAGACAAGAGTATTTCAATCTACTTATGTTCTATGTGTTGCTATTCACTTGTTGCTTGCAGCTCCAGTGAATCTGCAGAACCATAAAGATTGCTGAAAGAGTAGATATAGTGGTGCTATGTACACTAATGTTGCATATAAAAAGGGAGAGGAATTGGAATGGGGTAGAATTGCCTTCTAAATATTGACCAAGAAGGTTTTAGGCAGGAAGTGAAAAAGGGCATTCATTCCTCCATCCAACAGACTCTCTAAGCAGGACTCTTTTGGACCTCTAAGTTAAAACCACAACTTGGATCAGAACACTTCTCTCACAAAAACCTTGACTTACACTCCAAGTAGAATATGATATATCATGCAAGAAGGCAGTTTCTAAAGCAACCCCCATGCATTCAGAAGATGCACTATTCATGTCAAGTGAAATGCTAAGTATCGAAAGGCATTTCTACACTGCACAACAGAGAAATTCACAAGCTTTCAAATGCTCAAACTGGTATTTTCACCAAGTATGTAGCTGCAACAGGCAATTTAGGTCTGACATCTATTAGCCACATAAACACCACACTACACCTGGTACTTAGTCTCTCCTCTCTGTTGAATCTGGTGTAACATGGCAAATACAGAGATTTCACAGCAGGCCTGCTGAAGCCACCTAGTCTTGGGTTAGCATATGATTAGGGATTTGAATGTCTCTCTTCCCATTCTATAGAGTAAGCTTCCTCAGTGTAGCTGTGATAATCCAACAGGAAGGAACTAGTTTTAGGAACTAAGAACTTGGGAAATTGGCTCCAGGCCACAGAGAAGCCCACTCTTGGCTAAATTCCACAGTAAGCAAATCATCCAGTATGCGAGCAGAAAGAGAAGAGCCCTATATTCTACAGTTCAGTTAAGGCTTCTTCTGAGATAAAAGCAATCAAAGAGGCTTAACCAGATATACTGTACATAGCCTTGGGCCAGCACTAGTTAACCTACATTGATTACCACCACTGTAACTACTGAGAGACAAAACCCAAGAGGAGATGTGTTCCCATAAGAAAACACTTTTGGTTTTCTCTTTCCATCTACATACTGCTTGTTGTTATTTTATCTCTGTGAACAGCCCACAAAAGATAAAGTCAAGAAAAACGGGGACTGTTCACATGTGATGCATCATCTACCTGGGAGCAACATGATTGCTTCAAACATATTGGCTAGGAATGTTTTCACGGACTCTGAAGGCAGCTGCCGTGTTGTCACTGTGACCTAAAATTCCCAACAGAAACTCTGACAACTCAGAAACAGAAGGTGAAGAGGGCTCTGACAATGGAAACTTTGAAGAACAACATGCAGATTGACCCCTGGAGAATACCTCACAAACTGTTTCTGTTCAGTCGAGCGTAGGAGATAGAATCAAATCGAATAGCTGTAATAAAGAACAGTCAGATAAAGGGGAAGCAAGAGAAAAACAGAAAAAGATGAAATCTGTGAAATAGTAAGTGATGTAGCAAGGCAGGTGAGGATATCTCCAATCAGCAGTACAGACATAAACAGCTCTGACTATCCAAGGATCTTCTTTCAGCAGAGGATTCTGGAAGACCTACGGTGGGAGGATCAGAGTAGGCAGTTTTCATGGGTACCCAGAGTAGTGATCTGGGTATTAATAAGGTTGTAGGGAGAAAGATTTTTTTAATGATGGAGGAGGTGACTGGGGAGGTGATCTCTGTTGAATGGCTTAAAGAAAAGGAGGAACAGGTTTGCTCTGACATGCACTCAGCTTGCCACTCACAGGAGCAGCAGAAAGTGAGTGTATGTTAGACCGGATCTACAACAGATCTGCTTTTAGCCAGTTCCCACCTTCTCTGCAGAAAGAACAAGGATAGTTCAAAATCCTACAGTACTTCCAGTTTAGCTAACCTTTGATATGGAACATTTGGAGATCCTCTCCTTTTGGAGTGATTGCTATATATGCTAGATCAATGATTTCCAGAGTTCCTGCACTGATCACAGTTTCTGAGGGCATTATTGTCCAGAAATCCCAGAAAATGTACAAAACCCATAAACTCTGCCTTGAACAAAACTGTGGAGGAAAAACAGAACGTATCTGAGAAATTCTAAATAAGAGTGAAAGTGAGATGAGACCTGTGTATAAAGGTTTAATATGACCCTCAAAATGCAATAAATCATATAACGACAGTGAGAAAATATTTCATACAGTCTCCTTACTGCAGAGTCTTCCTTTTCATACCAGACAGTCAGGGTGGTGTTGACTTCTGACCATTTAAAATATTTGCTTTTATCTGCATTCTCAGGCTCCTTCTACAGTCCAGGGAAAATTATATGCTCTTCCAGAAGGAAATTCACCCCAGTTTAATATGAGGATGGGGTTATTCTCTGTGGATTTTGACCCTTTATAAGTTAGGTATGTTGTCCATGCTATTGATCAGGTCCATATGTACACAATTAAAATATCAAAGTCAACATACAGAACTATTTGGATCAAGCTTCAGCCATCAAATGATCTACCTACCTACTTTATATATTTATTTTAGAATGGAATTAATTCACCCTATCAATCCAAATAATCCCATGTCTGGAAACAGCTATGAAAAGAGCCTAGACAGATATCTAACTTTTAAGAAAGCAAACTTGTACACATGGAAAACTTGTGTAAAATGAATGACGATATAATATCTGTAATAGAGGATTGTCATGAGAAGGAAACAGAAGAACCCTTATCGCCAGATGATACTTTGTACTTTACTATAATGCTCCAATATAATAATATAACCAGTTAGACACCTGCGTAAGGAAAACTCCCCTGAGTATATTTGTAATGAAAGGGGATGTATAATCACATAAACACAGAATAAAAATATGCTTATTAATGCATATGGCTCCAGTGTATAGTATAGCATACTATAGTATATCCTGTACTATATAGCATGGTTTAATAATTACAGCATATGCGGTACATCCCAGTGAGCAGGGACTAAGGCTCAAGAGAAATGAGGTGGATTTTATTTTTTTACTATGAATAAATGCTACGAGACTTTGGGAACCTCATTTTCACCAGCTGTTAATTAAGGATTATGATACTTATTTCCTACACAAAGTATAGCAAGGTCTCTTAAGAAATTATTATGTAAATACTAAGTGTCACTGTATCATATAGGCCAGTTTTCCTGCAGATGTCAATGAAATGTTACCTATTTTCTTTGCTCGGGATATAGAAATTTTGAATATATTCTGCAGCAAAGCAAAGACCATATAGAAAGCTTTAAAAATTGCAGAAGCAGTAAGGATGGAAGCAAGCTGTTTGACAGATATAGAAACCTATAACATGGTCACATTAAGTACTGATTAAATTTTGCACTTCAGCATCGTCCCACAGGCTACGCTGACTCCAGTCACACCTGTGGGTAATTCCAGTTAAATAAAAACATGGTCAAGGGTGAGGCTCTGCAAGAAATGTCAATCCATAATTTGTTAACACACTGAGCAGAATCACCACCTATAGCACTTCCCTTGCTAAATTAGCAACTGATTTAACTCAGTAACAAGCTGCAGCCACGAGTAACTCAGTCTTGCATGAACATCCAGATTTGCATTTCTTCATTCAGTCATGCTTTTGGATACTACCCTGTAGTACCATGACAACAATGGCACATTCTGCCTTTAACGGATTTGGCAAGAGCATGGCTTAGGGGACACAACTGAGGACACCTGGCTAAGCTGTAACAGCAGGTGAATGCTATTCTACTCACTTTTGAATACTTTTTTTGACAACCTTAAAAGGAATTTCATTATGCTTTTTTGCCCAAAGAAACAAATTCTGAACTCATTCTGGATTGACTAATGTGTTTTGGTCATTTGCTGATCTCAGGAAAGAATCTGAAGCCAAATGTTTTGTATTTGCAATGTTTTTCAGCTATAACAGAAAAATGAGGCACGTGTCAGATCTCTTCTCCCCTGGAAGATATCCTCACAGCTACATGTACACTATCATTGGGGAAATTTACTCACCATTTCATTCATGAGTTCTGGTCACTTGGGTGCCCTATGTAGTAATTTTCTTGGGAAACCAGCTAGTTTTCTTCAAGAGTTACCTTAGAGCAGAGAAAATGGTTTTCTACAGACTCTGTTGCAGGCAGAGTATGGATATAGATTATACCAGGTTAGGTTGTCTCCAAAATCTACCCAACTACCCTTGTGCCCTAAAATTCCCCCAGTGCCCTTCACACTACATGGTAGCCTCCATGTCACACGTAAGAACACTGTGCTGCTGAACTGCAACACACACTTTGTATTATCTTAGGCACTTTGAATTAAAAATTCTCATGAAAATAATCATGATATCTTTGAGTCCATGGGGCACCACATGGAGCCCACAGGAAACTTAAGACAATGCAAAGCAGTAACGTATTGAAAGAGTCAGTCAGTCCTCTCTACAGAGGCTGACCCTGAGCAATGTGAATACAAAACACTCTCCTCCACTCAGCCTGAGGGCCTATGATTATTTCTAGGGGCCAATGGCATTAAACAGGTTAATGAGCCCATGATATAGCCAGCAGCTGTGGCTGTACTCATCAGCTGTTGGTCCTTTCTGCTACGAGTGCATGTGTATTGTCAGTACTGCCATCCCAAAGAGCTCAGTGCCAGTGCGGATGGTATCCGGAGATGCCAGTGCCAGTCATACAACACAAAACATTGTTGTAAGTTTGCTTTGGCAGCACAGATTCAACCTGTTTGATCATAAGGCATAGCCCTAACATGCTAATAGGTACAAAATTTTAGTGTACCTGTATACACATGCAAGAGCTCATCGGCAGAAAACTATGTCTGCTAGGTCAATTCAGGATATACGAAATTTCTGACTTCACTTACATACAGTGTTCAGTACAATTCCGTATTAACATTACATCTGTAATGGGGCTGGGAACTTCACAAAGATCTAACTTGTGGTCATAGGAACATCTGATGTCCCGTAAACATATATCCCTTATTCTCTCCCTCCCAGCTTCATTAATATTCTTAACCCATTCAACTGTTGGTCACTATTTTCATGAGGTATACTTTGAAATTTTAGCAAAGGCTTTATAGAAGTAAAACTCCAGCCAGGCCTAAGGCAACAACAAGCAAAATAAATGCACCAAAGTAAAGAAGCCTTCAAAGGTAACCTAAATAAAACCGTCATGTAACTCGTTTTTCAGAACGTGACTTCATAGTCAAAGCTGTATAGGACTACAAATATAGTGATAAAACACATGCCCACACACGCGTACAAATGTGACATGAAGATCCTTGTCCATAAAGCCAGTTATTTCATCACAGAAGGAGACCGGGTTAGCCAAGTCTGAGCTGACCTTGGAAAACTTGTTTACTGTTTTCAATTAGCTGGTTCTCTTTCCTGTTTCTTTCTTGACTTGATAAATAAAATGAGTGCAACATAACATTTTCTCCTTCTCTGACTGCTATGTTTTTTCACAAATGAGGGACAGCTTTCTCCCAATCACATTGGCCAACTCTTTCAGCATCCGATGGAGTTGAGCATGTTCAGCTTCCCTTGTTAGTCCCTAATCCTCTTCTCTCACTGCTGGCTGCCCCTTTTCCAAATCTTGTTGGTATGCAGAAGTATCTTGGACAAGGCTTTGCCAGCAAGAACTAAGCCAAAAAAAACAGTATTTAATTTCTGTTTTTTCCACACTGTGGATCACATGGTTGTCTCTCTCACCCATCAACAGACCCATATTTTCCCTGAATTGTTACTGTCTGTGAACCACTACTTTGAGTCTTCATCTCACCAACCTGCAGAGTCAGAAACAAGACTGGGCAAGAGAAACAGCACTTCCTCACAAGCAAAAGCAGAGGAGGAACACTCCCGGGGCAGTCCACATATATTCTTGCCCTGCTTCAGCTGGCAGAGTTGCCTGGGGACTTCTCCAAAGAATGAAATAAAAAGTTCTGTTCAGTGCCTGCCGCTGGACAGACTCGGGCAGCATTGTGCTATCTAACATAATATTACAGCAGCTGTCGCACAGTGGTAGAAAGACAGCTCTGTACTGTGCAGAAAGTGAAGTTTCTCTTCTGTGTACACGAAATCAATGGCTGCCTGCAGAAGGGGCCATTGTTTTTTTAAGAAGTGGAAATACTGGCACAGTGGGGAACAGGATAACAATTGAATAGCATTACAGACACAGTTTGAGGATGAGAAGGGGAAAGAGGAAGATAAGGAAATATGGAGAAAAAGACAATATTCAAGGCAAAGACAACGAAGACAGAAAAGGGAGAAAAAACAGCAGTGCACACAAAGAACAGACAATCAGAAAACAAAGAAATGAGAGGCTGAAGACAGAACAGATCAAGGGCTCTAACAAAATCTCATTGTGCCAAGCAGGGAAAAACACTGACTCACCAAACTCATTTAGTGGAAGAAAACAGTAAGGTAATGAGAAAGCACAAACCATAAAGCAAAATAAAAGTCAATCTATCAATCCAAACTAGATTTTGAAATTTCATTCTGTGATTTTCATAGATGTCGCTGAAATTATCATGACTGTCTACTCTAGTCAACTACATAGTCTTTTAAAGGAAGAATAGCTGTGAGTTGCATAGGAGACAGAAAAAGGAATGTGTTCTCCTCAATTCCTTAAGCTGAGTGTAGAGATAATAATGTACTGATATAGAAAAAGCCACATGATCCTGTTTTCTACACTTTTAGGAATTTCCAATGACCTAGGCTGCTCTGGCTGAGTCACTATTATCTCAAAACCTCAGAGTTTGTTCTAAGACTGCTGAACATCTTGTACGCGTTCTGGGTAATGGGGCAACTCTGTTCCTTACCTCAGAAGCTCTGCTGTTTCCTAACCTGTCTGCCTTTGCTTAATGCAGAAAAAATTGTATGTAACTACAAACACAGTAAATACATCCCATCTGCTGTAAAGGTGACTTTTTCTATTTGCATATTGAAAACTACTTTTTAAGAATGAAGGTCTCCTAGAAAGTCCCTTACAGAAGACTGCATCTTCCTAAAGAGTAACTGCATGTTATTGTTGACACCTGAACATTGCTTATAACACTGCTATAGAGTATTAATATGCTGGTTTCATAATTCATATAAAGATTTCTAACTGTGTATATACAAAGTTATAATTTATAAAAACTTTGGGTTTGTTGCACATAATACATTTAAGTTGATTTTTTGTGTTCTGTAGACCATAATGATTCCATTTCCAGACAGTATACTTTGCTCTTCTATTCAATTATTCATAGTTAAACTGACATCAGAGACCATCTTTCATTCAGAGACCAAGAAGGAAAAGATGATTTTTATAAGTGCCATTTATGAACACAAATTCCTTCCTTCTAATCAACCTGGTAATTAAACTCTCAAGAAAAAGTGTTACCAAATAAGGAAAAAGAAACCAAACTATCCTGCTAAAGTCCTTTTCTTGTCACAAAGCTTCTTTTCGCTCAAGTTCCCCAAGTAAAGCTGCCTTCATCTAACATCACTTACAGCTTTCAATGCTTTTTTCTAAAGTGGCCCCATTTTCTTTCTCTTTTCCTGTTCTTAAGGCTTGATTGTACTCACACCAATGAAAAATACTGAGGTTTCTGAAAAACGTTGTAATTAAGATCACTTCCAGAGAACTGTGGTGGAATTATTTATTCATTTGTACTTAGATTACAAAAGTGTTTGAAGGACTCTCTGTGATAGGTGAGGTACAAATACTTGTTGAAACATGGTCCTGCTCTAATGTTCTTGTAATATGAAAAAGAAAGGGAGGATTTGACTGATGTGAGGATTATTATTTCCATTTGCGAATGGACGCTTGAAGCACAGATAAATGAAGTGTCATTCTGAGAGTCTTGAAGGAGAACTATGCCAGAATTAGAAATGTATCAGGTCTCCTGACTCCCCACCTTGCATTTCACCCATGAAACAATTTACCTTTCCATATCCTTTCACCCTTCACCATCTTCCAAGTGGTTTACACTTTGAAGTTCTCAATCATATTCCAAACTGCTGGAATACATTATGGGTAAAATGAAGTTACAAAAGTAACCTTATCAACCTGACAAGCCATCTGTCAGAATTTATGATGCAAATAAAACTAAATCCCATAAACAAATGACTGATTTCATTCTGTCGGCAGCGTTCTGTATCCAACCAGACAGTCTCCGTTTTCTTTATGCTCCTTGTTCCACATAGCTGTGTTGCTCCCATCAATACTAATATTGGGTGTTTCTTGCAGAGTCAAAAGGGCTGAAGATCGACCCCAAAACATGGTATTAAGTTCCTGGGCAATGAACTGAACTGATTTTTCTATTTAAGTCCATCTAGCAGACTTGAGGCACTTCCTGAAAGAAGAGTGTAAGTGAAGTTCTTGGCTATTATTTCTTCCATTTAAACAATACCAGATCTACACGAACAAATAGTGATAATAGTGCTTCCTGTCTCTAATAAATTAACTCCTAGCTCTAATAAATTGTTAAGGGTTTTGTAAAGGTCATCATGAGTCTTTTAGCTTACAGTGAACCCAAGGTAAAATGACACAGACATCTCCCAAAGATTCCTGACACACAGTGGTGACAGGAGAATCCAAGTCTCCCATGCACTACCCTTTTACCTATCCACTCTACTCTTTGCATTATGCTTTAAAATCAGCTTCATTTTAATCTATTAATGCACAGAGTCTCTTAATTGATTTTATGTGTATTAGAAGCACTGTGATACCTGCTGGACTGTTCCTTGCATAGGATGGGACATTTCTCACTGCATTTATGCATTACCCTTATGTAGCCCTTACAAGGTAGTGTTTCGTATATTGTAGATCTCAGACCAAGAACACTTATCATTAAGCAATCATTTTTATCAGCAGTTAAGATAGTCCTTTAATGTAAACACTTGCGTTGTTCATGGCCAGTCAGATGTCACAGAAAATAAAAGAAACGCAAAATCGTGGTCTAATCCGAACAGTTTTAATCTCAGGTTGGGATCCCAATATATCTGATAAATAAGAATTTAGAAGTTTTCTGTTCCAAATTTATTAAGTTTCTAAAGAATATTTTAAAAACCAAAGCTTTTAACAGTAATGTTAATTATACACACGTTCAATATTAAATTTGTTTTAATCAAAGTTTTCTTTACTTATTTTTTTGGAAAACCTCCCAAATCTTATAGCAAGTTGATTTTGCTTGGGCTGACAGTAAGATTTCAGTCTGCACAGTCAAGGGTAAACAATATTATAAAAATGAAATATTACTGTTTGAGCTAAATGTTTAAGACCTCAAACTGGTAGCTGCCGGAGACTCATCAATTTCTCACTAGCCACTAAACAAGCAAGAAGAAGACCAACCTTTTCTATCATAACCTTTGAAGCTGAAAAATTACACCTAAACTGCTAAATTCACTATGGGAGTGTTCTTACAAGGGATTTGATACCATTCACTGAATTTAAAGCCAGAAGAGACCATTAGATAAATGGATGTAGCTTTCTGTGCAATAAAGATGAAATATTTGTATCTGATTACCCTTCCAAAGATCCTAATAACTTGTATTTATCTACCTTTTCAGAAGCTTTCATGACATGAATACAGGAGCATGAACTGGATAAGAGCTGTAGAGTTGCTTCTCTAGAAGCAGCTGTCATTGCAGAGAATTCATAAGACTTCGTAACTGAGAACTTCATTATAGATGACCAGATAAAAAAAACAGTTTTGAAGAGTTCTGTTTCATACACATTAAATTATGTTGTCCTCTTGTATAATTATAGACAGCTTTGAGAAATTTGGCATCAGCTATTTACTTATTTTTAAAGAGGGAAAGCATAATCATAACATAATAGTTTGGATTAAAGTATGAAAAAACAGAATGCCATAATAATGGAAAAAAAACCCAGAACAATAGTTTGGGAACATATTTCCCCACTGCTTGGAAAGAACAGAAGAAATATAGGGAAATAGAAAATGAGGATACAAAACTGATATAAGAACTAGAACATCATAAGACATAAGGTGAGAGAGTAAGGAAGATAAATTTATGGAGTCTGGAAGAGCAAAAGCTCAGGGGCAACATGATCTCAGTCTATAAATACCTCCAAGGTAAGGATATAAATGAAAGGAGGGAGTTATTCAGTCTCAAACTATGAGTACTGGAACAAAAGGCCTGGAGCTAAGTAGGGAGAAGTTTAGGTAAAAGTTTGTAGCTGTAGGGGGCAATAAAACAGTGAGCAGACCGAAAAAGTCACATTGGAGGTACTGCCCCTGAAGTGGGGTGTTCACACCAATAGATATGTTTCACTAGTGCATTTTCATCTAACAAATTTCCTGCTACTAGAGGAACCTGAGCTGCCCTTGATTTCTCTTGATCTCCTCTCAGGCAGCATTTAAGTTTCGGAGACTTTAGCATGCTGTGCTACTGGTTTTAAGGTTGTCATAGGTTATATAGGAAGGGAAAGATATTTGATGGCCTGAGATAAGTGTTTTTCTATGAAATAGAATGGGGAAGGTAGAAGAAACTTTTATAGCTCTTCCTGGAGGTGTTACACAGATACCAACTTTTGTGGTTGATGTGAGTGCTCTCTTCATAGCACTTCCAAATATCACATCTATCCTTTTTCTTAATGCAGACACTTCATGTAACAGGCACTTCATTTTCTTCCTAAGCTTCATATCTTAATTCACTGGAATATGTCCTTAAAAATACTCCTACCTTATTCAAAGGGCTTCAGACACGCTCTTTCACTGTTATTCCTGCTCCTTCTATGGTGCTACCTTCAGTCTAAGCCGTGATCATGACCACAATCTTGCAAGAACACCTGAAGACGCCTTCACAAATTGCAATTTTTCCAAAGAAGGAACTTCCAAAGCTTTCTCTCCCTGTCTTTCACCTCTTATGGTACTATTTAAAGTATCAGATAAGGTTTATCTCGCCTTAGAAATAGTTATTTCCAAAGATGTGCCAGTCCTCTGCCAGCTTATATATGACCATAAAGTAAAAATGTAGCACATCTTGGGAATCACTATATTCAAATGATAAAAATATTAAGGGATTGATGGTGAGCCTGTTTAATAAGGTCAACATAGATTTATGTCACTTCTAAGCCACTATAAGCCTACCTGTACATTCCTTTTAGTAAAGAACGTAGCACTCGTTTCTAAAAAGTTGACAGCAACTTGGTGTAAGCTTTTCTTATACTGTAGGGGAAGAAATAAGTTTCAGATCTGCAAGATCATCAACAAAGTAGTTCCCTGAGAACCTGGATCTCGTTTCTTTCCATGATTGTCCCGAGACAAAATAGTAGAGTATGTCCTTCTTTTGAAGGAGGTAAAACTGAATTTAGTTTTTGAAAACTAGATTTTACCTATGTCCATTGAACACATACCACATTTATCAGACAGGAGACTTTGTCTCTTTGGTTAATTAAGTCAATTTAAGCACAGTACAAAAGGCTAATGTTAGCACTGAATATGTTAAAAAAATAGTAAGAATGAGAGCCATATTAATTTGTAGATAACAGAATCAAGTCTGGTTACTGCCACTAACACTGGAAATATGGAGAGGTTCCAAAGAATACCAGAAGCATGATTACTGAATTAAGAAGTTGACAAAAAGTTTATAGTGCGGGAAATTTAACCCTAGCACGTAAGAGCTGATCATTGCAGGGGATGAGCAGGTGTATAGTCTTTAACTACATGAGACTGATGGAAGTAAAAAGAACTAATCGTTTTTTTTTCCTCACAGTGGGTAGAACAAGTAGTAACAGGCTTATATTTCTGAAATAGAGATTTAAGTTAGACCTCAGCAAAAAGCTTTCTAAACATAACTATAGTTAAGTATTGGAATAGATTTATTGGGGAGATTATGAAATCAGCATAATTTGAGTCCTCCAAGAACCGTTTAGACAAACTCTAGTTAAGAATGGTTTAGATAGAGTCAATCCTGCCCTGAGATAAGGGAAACTTGTATTTGATTCTACCAAGAAGCAGAAGGATGGACCAGACGATCCCTTGAAGTCCCTTTCAAGGTGTTTCCTATGACAAGGTTTAATGAATTAAAGTCATACCTAATTTCATTTAGGCGACAGATAAAATTTATATTTTTAATAAGGAAGATAACTTAATAGGGAACAACTGAAAAACTTGGTCAGTGCTATGGTGGATTCTCCATCCATTTTAAACAATCTTTAAAATAAGACTGAACACAGAACTATAAAATAATAACCAATTTCAGTAGTTGCTAATTGCCTAGAGACAGGAATTATTTCAGGAGGAGTTCTATGGCCTGTGTTATGCAGGATGTCACATTGGCTGTAACTGGTTTAATAATCCATTAACTTTATTTATTATTTTTTATGTATTTCTTTTGTTTGCTTTTTCCATTGGTCATGTTCATTTATCAAACTGCTTTCTGGCTCTTTGTCTCTGACAGCACGTAAAATGCTTTAAAAAATTCTAAAGACATAACAGCTTATCCCATATACCTTTTCTAGCTGTTAATGTTTCCACACTTGGTGGTTTTCCTACTACGGGTAGGGGAAACAATCCCCTTTTAATGATTGCAGACAGTAGGATAAAAATTCCACTAATGTGTTTGAGGCAAACATCCTTATAATAGTTAAGTTAATGACTATGTGATTAATGGATATACAGATGAAATGCATTCTTCACCTCAATGGAAATATCCTTAATTAAGATAGATTTAAGTACTAGGCATAAGATCACAAATGGAAACAAGAACAACAAAAGTACTCAGAACAGTTTCTCTCCTTTCGTGCAGCTTTTTGACATATTTAAAGAATTACTTGATTTACTCTCTAGTTTGCAGGTATGGGGCTACATGCCTGAGCAAAACAAGAAACCATACATTATACAGAGGTCTCTACAGCACAGACCAAAGGCTAATTTGCCTTGATTAGTTTAAGTGCAGCTTAAGGGCAGCTAGTCCACACAAAGGAGTAGAAGAGAAGAAAGATAGAAGTCCAGCTTCAAGGGAATTTGAGTCACTGGGTAATTCAAACAGCAAACTTTTTATACTTATGAAACCTGCTCCAGCATTCACTGAAATAAATGGTGAGTTCCTGAGACCTGTTCAATGGACATCTTTATCTCACAAAGTTTCACTTCATTTCTCATTTATCTTGGAGAAAGACATTCCACTTTTTCCTTATTCCTCTTGCTTGCAACCTGTAAAGGATAGTAAGACAGTAATGATGAAAAATAGGGGGGTTAGAAAAGAACCAAGAAGGCATATCAAAGGACTGCTGTGTACCTGTTTATGCAGTTGTTACACAGAACAACAATTACATCCATCTGTGTGCTAGGGGCCAAAACAAGAGTAAGAAATTTTTTTAGCCCACCTCTGGTCTTCTTCTAGGCGTTTTAGTCACTCCAGATTCACTCTGCTGCTTCTCTGCAGCATGACTCTCACCCTAAGTGAGATAAATAATGTACAGCCAAAAGCTATTTCCTCTGCACTTGAGCAACAACTTTAGTTAGATCTCAGCATTACTTTTTAGGGCTGATTTGACTCAAGATACAAACGAGGCCAAAGGTTTTATTAAGGAATAACAGACATTTCAGTTCCATCTGCAGTGGCAGTTAAAGGGGCGTCTCACAGACAATGGGGAAAAGGGGTAAAAAGCTCATTGTCATTTTTGATACTATTCATGTCACAAGTACTAGCAAACCAAAGCACGATGAATATTTGAACTGCTTGCAAACACAAATCATGTTGAACAGGGTAAGTGCATCTCCATTTATTATGTAGGGAGCTTAGGAAGGCAGAATATATTTATTGTTAATAGAATATTCACTTCAAGCTATACCAATATGGCTTTTGTTTTGATAAAACTTGTCCTTGGGGAGCCAAACACAAACTTCTAAGCTTTTGCAAGGAATGATATATATTTTCTGGTTAAGTCGGTACGGGTCTGAGTTGCCAGCTGACTTTTATTCTGAAAGTGATTCTGCATCTTTACAGAGGGAGTGAAACCACAAAAGCTGAGAACAGAAGTCTTCTATGTTCTTTTTGCACCTGTATAAAAGATGCATAGAGGTGTAAGACACCATGGAGTTACACACAGTGTCCCCTTTTGACCTTCCTGTAGAAGAATGTGACTTTAAACTTAAAAATAAATTTCATCGCAAGAAGTCCAAACAAATGCAAGTACTGGCAAGCAATGAGTTGCATCAGCCAGGAAAATTAAAAATAAATTTCATCACAGGAAATCCAAACAAATGCAAGTACTAGCAAGCAATTGGTCAGCTTCTATAGATGAGAAATAGAGTAAGAGCATTACACCTTTTACTCCATCTTTGAAGGCTAGGATTTATTTCAATTCTGTGTCTGTGCAAAAGAAAGAAAACAGGCTAAAACCTGAGATAAACAACTGATAGGTACAAACCATACAACTGAGAGCTGAATTTTGATCCATGCTTTTGGATCTAGATAGCAAAAAGGTAACTTCTGACCTGAATCCAGATCTGTAGGAACAGAATCAGATGAGTGTGTTTAGTTTATTCATACACACACACACATGTATTTATCCTTGTTTCTCTTCTCATGTGATTAAACTCATAACATGGCACCACATACAGCACAGCAGGTAGACTTGACGGAAGAAGATGATAAAGGGCAAAAATTTACCATTAGCTTTACTGAGTAACACAAACTCATTATCAGGACTAAAAAGAAAAATACAAGTTCTTTGCCACATGCCAGTGGTCACAGGGAACTCTAAAGGATAAATCAAGGACATCAAAATTAAAGCATCAGTGATTCCACTGGAATATGCTTGAAGCTATTTTAATACCTCTTGTAAAATGGGTTGAGGAGGAAAAACTGTGTCATTCTGAAGCAATGTGAATGGATGAACAAACAAAATGACCACCTAGAAACGTCTTACATAGCCTTTATTACTGCAATAGCAACAGTAGTACTATTAAATCAATACACAGTCTTCTATGGATATTCATATACAAAGAGTCAATACCCAGTACTTTTTAGCCTGCTCCATATCCCTTTATTGCCATTCTAGTAGGAGGGAAAAAAAAAAACATTAAAAACTGATTCATATTCAGATGACCAGCTTCAGATAGTTATGAGCAACACAAACGAGAAGGCCATTACTAGGGAGTAACTTTGCAGGAAAGGAGAGAATAAAATGTTATTCTCAATCATCTCTTCACTGGTCCTCTTAAACAAGTGACAAATTTAAGTTCTTTTCAGGAATACAAAATTAAACCCTTAAGATTTCATAAAACACAACTGGACATTTAAGACTTGTACACAGAGGAACAATGTGTAGTAAACAAACACATTCTGGAAAATAATAAGTAATGTAAGAAAGTCTGGACAGTGCAATATGTTTTTATCTTCTCAGAGATGACAGTATGAGGGTAGCAGCAATAATAGGTGGTTTCAAAACAAGTGTTATAGTCTGTGCCAGTTCCATCTGAACTCCACACGCTTCAGTGAAGAGAAACAAAAATGATTTAGGATAACATTGTGGAACCCACCATATTATTTTCAGTTAGACTACTTATGTCATTAAGGTTTTCCTAAGCTCATTAATAGTTCTGAATTCTGGACTGAGTGAAGAATCACTACAATGCCTTCTAAGACCCTGAAGGCAACAGGCCGAGATGAGCAGGACACTATTTACTCCACGTGAAATGAACTACAATATAGTAAATTAATTGACAGCTGTTCACCTTTCATTAATATGCCTCTACAGACAAAACTTTTCCACTTCTGCTTGCTTCACCTGACAAACTGTTCAAGTGGTTTCTCCTTAGTATTTCAGAAAGCTAGCAAATGAACTAAAACCAATCAAAAATCCTCCAAAACACTCTTCTTGGAAGATACCCTGGCTGGTAAATTAGAAGAAATACTGTACAAAACCACCACTTTTTCTAGAGATACAACATCACCAGACCACATTTCAAAAATAGTCAATTTTGCAATGTGAGATTATTTTCTAAATTATATGCACACAGATTTTACTTCCACAAACTGTGGAGATAACAACATTAGCATGTAAGAAGGTAAGTAAGTCCAACTACAGTAGTTACATAGAATCATAGAACCATTTGGGTTGGAAAAGACCTTTAAGATCATTGAGTCCAACTGTAAGCCTAACAATGCCAAGTCCAACACTACACCATGTCTTTAAGTGCCTCATCTACACCTCTTTCAAATACCTCCAGGGATAGTGACTCAACCACTTCCCTGGGCAGCCTGTTCCAGTGCTTGATAACACTTTCTGTGAAGACATTTCTCCTAACAACCAATCTAAACCTCCTCTGGTGCAACTTAAGGATGTTTTCTCTTGTCCTATCACTTGTTATTTGGGAAAAGAGACCTATGCCCACCTTGCTACACCCTCCTTTCAAGTAGTTGTAGAGAGCAATAAGGTCTCCCCTCAGCCTCCTTTTCTCCAGACTAAAGAACCCCAATTCCCTCAGTCACTCCTCATAAGACTTGTTCTCTAAGTCTTTGCCTGGATCTGACTTGCTTGGAATCCCAAATGCTTCAGCAGGGCAGTAAGAAGAGGAAGGATTGTTGTTTTTTCCTGGAGGCTCAAGAAGGTTGTTCTTGTGGGCTGAAAGGTAACATTTTCCTATAATTAATTAGTCAAAACTGTCAACAGTATTAACAGTATGTTAAGAGGGATTCAAGTACAAACATGTACTTAAAATGACTTAGGAGTGACTTTAATGTCCCTTTGAGTAAGCTGGAATCTGTAACGCAGTTATCCCCTTTCATATTTGGCTTTAAAATGCTTGATAAAGCTATGAGAACTGCCTCTTTGTGACAGAGAGTCCTTGAAGGAAATAGTTGGCCAATGATTTCTTTCTAGGCTTCTCTGTTGCTGTAAGCAGTCTAGAGAAGGCACAGCAGAGGCTGGAGGACTAAGTAGGGACTGGTGCTGACAGACTTCCTTTGCTTAAGGACTTGATGTCTGCAGCAAAAGTTGCAGACTTCGAGCCCCCACGTAGCTGATGTACTGATGGATTCGGTGACTAGGGGGTATATTCCCTTCCCCTCTTTTTCTTTTCCTTCCCTTTTCTCCCTAGCACAGAACTCAATGAGTTCTTCATCTCTCTTGGATTTGTCTTCGCTAATACAGTATTAATAATACTTCTTCATTTAAACAAAGGATAATACAGTGATATATCTGCAAGATGCTAGAAGGTGTTTTTTTTTTTCCCCTCTCCCTTCTTGTTTGCTCCATTATTTATAGCTCCGTTCTACAGAGCAGAAACCCAGCATTAAAGCCTGAGTTAAGTCTTCAGTCTGCACTATCCAGATGGATTTAAATTACAAAAAGGAAAAGAAAACTTATTTTCTATGAAATAAGACTTTATTTTCCTCATGTCGAGCATCAGATCTCCAGTCCAGAATGCAGCTTCTGAGAGGTAGTAAGTAAGTAAAAATCAAGAAATGGAAGAAAGCGTTATGTAAATAGAGACAGAAGAACTAAATGTTTACTGAAAGAGTATGAGAGCAAAAAAACTTCAGGTTGAAGGAGCATGTAAGAAACAAGAAAAAATAATAAATGAGAAAACTTAACCCCCCCACCCTGTGCTTCACAATAAAACTGCTTTCTAAAAATATGTGCCTACACTAAGATATCTACTCTGAGGTAAATCCTTAAAGGAGGTAAGACATTTATTAACCCTGATGCATTTAAAGCCAGGAGCTCAGGAAAAGTGACAGCATTGATGTCAGCTAACTAACTGAGGTAATACACAACAATGCCTGGTCTCCTCCAGTAACGTGGAGGATCTTGATGTAAAAGAAAAAAAAATAAATAAAAATAATCCTAACCTATTTTGTAGAGACAAGGCTTAAAATGGAGGCCTTTTGAGCACCTGTGCTGCCAACTAGAAAGAAGAGTCAAAGCAGCTTTCAAAAGGCAGAATGTTTTTCAAATTAAAAGGACATATAGATATTTCTCCACAGGAAACAAAGGTTAAGAAAAAGTACCCTATTATCTCCATTACATACAAAAGGAAGAATAGCTTGCTCGTTAGTTTTAAAAGAATATGTCACAACACATGCAATACCTAATGAGTCTAGCAGTCAGTCTGGAAAGGACATTTTTAGTATCTCATCACAGATTCTCAGCAATGATGAAGTATACTGAAGACATTTACTTGTACTAGCAATATCCTGGGCAACAGAGGAAACAAACAACAGACGGGATAAATCAGAACTAAATTCAAATCTGAAAAATGTGCTCACAATAAAGAATGCTGTGCTTGAAGTATATGAATTTGAAGGACTCCTCTACAGCGTACTAAAAAGAAAACATCAGAGAAATATTTCAAATCAGTTTAATATAATAAAAAGATTTACTATTTGTTTTGCGATATACTCTCAATCTATACATATTTAAAAGGTCTTATGTGGTAGTCATTAGGTAAGGAGCCATATTACATAATGTCATATAGTTGGATATCTCATATATTATTTTATGAGGCTGTGGAGTCTCCATCCATAGAGATGGTCATAACAGGCAGGTAGATTCCACTGCAATAGCCTTTAGAGCTTCTACAGTTTTTAAGGTCTCATATCTGTCCAAATAATGTTGAAAGAAGCAAAGAAGAATTGTGCCATACAGCGTAATTTTTACTTTTTAATGACTTGCAGCAGGGTAATAGTTGTCAATTGAATAAGTGTGCTTAAAACAGCTACTTGTCAGCACTGCCGACTCCAAATCACGGTCGCCTTCTCGGAAGCCCACGATTAGGTTTTTTAAAGCTGAGGACTGAACATGTTTTAGGTCTGCCTTTGACAAATTAGCCTTTCAGAAAAATCTGAATTATGAAGCAATGTCACTGAGAAGGTTTAAGCCACAGAAGAGAGCCACCAAGGCAAGACGATGAGCTAGAGAATAAAAAAAAAAAAAAAATAAAAAAAAAAAGAGATACAGCTCAAAAGAAGAAAATAGGTAGAACCCAGCTTAACGCTGAAGAAAGGCAGTAAAAGCCTGCCCTCAGAACAAAGTAAAAAAGAACAGATTTTGGAACTGTAAAAGAACCTGATTTGATACTTTAAGATAGAAAAGGCAAACCTTCCAGCAGTTCATAATAGAGCATTTGATTCCACCATGAATCTGATCTTTGCCTGAAGTATGGGACACATTGTCAAAGTCAGAAAAAAAAAAAAAAGGCATAAAGAGATGGAAGAATTAATGCTCTAAGTTTCAGTATTTTTCAAAGCAGTGCTGATCATTTCCTTGCCACAAAGCAATTCTCTGAGTACACTCTACTTCTGTGATATGTACCCCACTACAGTCCAAACCACACTGTAATATACACTTTTTCATATATTCATACATATTTTATAATTTCATGTAATTGATACGGGGTTAATTAGGGAATAGTCTCCTCTAATAAATTAGATCCATTCATTGCTATATAGCACAATCCAGAATGCATAGATCTTCAAAACTGCCTGCTGAGATTGTAATAATTAATTTAGCAAACTTTCCTAATCTATTCATTACATATTAACTGTTTAGAAACTCCCTCTAAAACATTATTAAGCATTAGGTAAAATAAGCAATTCTTTAGGGCGGCAATACAAACATAACACACGTCTGTGTAGGTATTTCAGAACCTTAATAAAAAAAAAAAAAACCTCTCAAAAAATATGAAGGGAGACCTTATCGCTCTCTAGAACCACCAAAGAGGTTGTAGCAAGGTGGGTATAGGTCTCTTTTCCCAAATAACAAGTGATAGGATGAAAGGAAACAGCCTCAAGTTGCACCAGGGGAGGTTTAGATTGGTTGTTAGGAGAAATGTCTTCACAGAAAGTGTTATCAAGCACTGGAACAGGCTGGCCAGGGAAGTGGTTGAGTCACTATCCCTGGAGGGATTTGAAAGAGGGATAGATGAGGCACTTAAAGACATGGTTTAGTGTTGGACTTGGCATTGTTAGGCTTACAGTTGGACTCAATGATCTTAAAGGTCTTTTCCAACCTAAATGGTTCTATGATTCTATGAAAAGGTGGGGGGGTGAGGTGGGAGCCAGTCCTGGGGCAGAGCAGGATGGGGTGAAGGAGCAACACTGGGATCTATGAACCCTGTCTTCTAAGGCTCTCCCCATTCCTTACCCAACCCTCCATCTGCCCTTTCATTCCCTTTCCATGTTCCCACAGAAATAAGAAAATACTGCTATCGTATGGAGATTTGGAGCATACTTGCACTGGTTTTGAAAATTTTACTGTGAGTGACTCAAAGATCAAATTCCTCCTTGTCTGGTCTCACAAGACTGTTCCCCTCAAAACCAAAAGGAAACACACAGCTTCACACACAAACAGGTGCTCACACGCGCAATAAAAAACTCCAAACAAACACTTCTTGAAATATTTGCTCATTCTCTGGAAAATTCGGAAAATTAACAAATGGTAAGGCAGAAACACCTTTTTCAAGCAAGATTTCCAGACAGACTTCTCAATAAAATGAACGTAGGAATTTTCTAGTCAGCAAAATGCTATGTAAATGGTCAAGCTAAGTACTTGAAATTGCAATGAATACTAGCAAACCCTGCATTTAGAAAGCATGTTCACTAACTGCTGTAGGTTATCTTTCTTTTCCTTTCTTTCTTACAGTACTATGTTAAAGTAATGTAATATACATGACTTTGAAAAAGCATAAAATCTATTATGATATTAATAATAAATCTTTGTCACCATTTCTTGTAATACAGAACAGCACTGTTTTCAGAAGAAAATGTAAAGACAAAGTACTGTTTCTGACAAACAATGATCTGGAGGTAGTTTCAGATTAGTTTGCAGAGATATGGCAATTTAGTGCTTCAGTGTAGTTGAGCTATATAGTACAGTGATTCTATAGTCATTGTGTCACAAAAAAAAAAAGAGGAAATTTTTTATTTTTTATTTTTCTATGGAAGAAAGTCACATTGTGAATTCAATATCAGCTCAAGGAAATACACTGCCAAATTATAAATCATAACCAGGGACAGAAGAACTACTAAAGGCACAGACACAAAATTCTCTCAAGATTCCTTCATTTTTGTAGAGAAGTGATTCGACTTGCTTTGATAAATTCCTAATGTAGTGTGGAAATGGGTTTACTAGACACATAGTGTATCATCTGGTTACCTGCCAAGGAATGTAAAACTCACTGGGAATCCTATTCAATGTCGATTTTGAAGTCCCAGTGAAACTAAACGCCTGTTAGCTTAAAGGGTCAAATAAGTGAGCAGTGTCAACAGGATTTCAGTTATTTTCATCCCAGTATGCACTCACTACCAAATTCTTTTTGTTCTGTGTGTGTGCCCGGGCCTGAACAGAGGCACAGGTATTAGTAAATCCCTGCTGATTGCATTACAAACATTCACACTGACGGAGGGCGATTGCTAGTAGGATAAGAGGCCTTTAACCTCTAGTTGTCGGTTCAAAGGGTGTCTGGGTGGATAGTAAGCAGAAGTCCTTTATCACCTGATGGCTGCTAGATGATGTGAATGAAACAGCAATGGGTGAACCCTCTTTCTAAAACACAAATCAAGCTTACCAGAGGAAGGGTGAGGAGATTTGTTTTCAAGAGCTACAAGGGGCCAACTCCCCGGAGCACAGGGGTACTTGGAAAACTTAAAGTTAGCAAAACGTGCTCCCATCTGCTGTACTTCTATGAAACGCAGCCACGCTCTCTAAATCTGTTTACATTGTACATTGCTCTGCTGTGCTGCTCTTCATGGTAAGTTGAAGGGCATTTATTTGATATTAGGCACTGCAGGCACTTCCTGATCACTTGGAGTGTGTTCAGAGGCCTCCCTGGTATGGAAGAAAAAGGACATTCAGATGAGGAGAAATGACTAAAGCTCACCTTCCTCTTTTGCCACAGATTTTTTGTGTACATCATGGGCAGTCTCACAGGGTTAGATTCCTCTTACATCTGTTATGTGTATTAACATCTGCATTTCAGGAATTTGCTTCCAGATGAAAAAGGTAACTGAGCAAGCAGGCTTCAGGGCTGTAACTCCCTAAAAAAAAAAATGTGTGAGCAGAATCAGTCCCCTCAGATATAAGAATAAAAAAAATATTCTACCAGTTGCAAGAAGTCTGCTAGAAATAACAAACAGGAACACTGAGCGCAGCAGGACCCTTTTTTGCTTTTAGATCTCTCAGTGACGGCTGCCAAGACCGGTCTCTCTTTTTATAAAAAGAGTTTGCCATGATGATGTGTAAAGCTGTACTGATAGCTCACAGGACTTAGGTGCCATCTCACTTAGAAATCTAGTGAGACTTGACAACTAACTGCTCAGGACAGGCAGCTTTGGAAAAAAAAACGGAGAACCTTTATTTGTTATTTAAATTTTCAAGCCTAGGAAATGGTAAACACATTTGAAGCCAAACAGCCAACATACCCCGTTTGCAGGTCTGGACTTTCTGTTAGAGCACTTGCAGAGTTTGCCTATAGCTGTTCCATACCTCAGTTTTCTATAGAAAAGAGAGAGGAATATTTCTCTACATCCCTGGGATGTTGTGTGAATTACCTCTTGTGCAAAGGTCTAAATAAGAGGTATTATCTAGCATATAAGAACCTAGTTTGCATATTCTTACAGTCATGCTATATAGACTTTTCAAGTAGAACCCTGATTAACAAAAAAAACACAGGTGTGATGAAGTGCTATGACTTTATGCACATGTTGCACCATTACACAATGTTGTACTTTAAAAACTTAGCTTGTAAGATTCATGTACTCATACACAGTTACCTTGTGATTTTTTAAATAACTATCCTTTTTTAAGGTTTATGGTTGTTCATACATTTTGTCTTGACCTCCACATAGCAGTCTAAACTGAATTCAAACACTTAGAAAAATCAGCTGCTTAATTATTAAAACAACTCACTTGTTTTCTAACTGTTCTAGCCTCTCTAATGCTAAAGGCAAACCTTCCCTGTGCTTCCATGGGAGTAGAGTTAAAATTCAGAAAAGCACACTGGAAAAATTCCACTCCAGTTGGGGGTTGTTCTACAATATCTTTGTCACATACCAAATTAATTTATCTTGTGTACAGCATGCATTATATAACCTCCATGTACAACAGAGTTGCCAGTGATATAACTTGAGGGGAAAAAGGTCTAAGAAAGTCAGCAGAAAAAAAAAAGACAAGAAAAATATTCAAATCACACAGGTAGGCTAGTGTTGCAACTTCATTTTGAGAAGCCTTTTGCCTAGTGGTACTTCATCTTCATACCTATGTATGTGGAAGCAAATAATTTCATTTTATCTGCTTTTGCTAGTGGCACTGATACAGAACAAAACTGTTAATTTGCTTCCACGTCTGAGAACATAGGTGAGATGCTCTGTGCATCTCTACCAGTACAATTAGCACCAAGGAACAGGGCAAGCAGAGAACACAGTAGCTGACTACAGAGGAGGAAAAAAATGTTGCCTAGTCTCGCCCTATCGAGTAGTTCCCCACAAAACACTAGTTATGGCCTACATCTACGACCAGAGGATTGATTCCTATCAGTAAGAACAGCATGTCAACAGGTACAGAGTGCTGAACTTTAAGTTAGAAAATTCAAAAGAGGTCAAGTGCTGAATGGGACGTATAGAATGAGCTATTTTTTTTCCCCACTCCCTTCATATGTGTTCTAAGAGCTGTATGTAGAAGTCAGTAACACAGCTACAAGTCCTTTAATTGAGCTGTAAATCTCAGTATCTAAGAATACCAATATTTAACTCCTTTCCTGACAGCAAAGCTGAAACAGGTGAAGCTGATGCTATGTGACCTGTACGTTAACCTCTGAATTATCCCATAGATCGCTTCAGGTAAAAAGTTGTCTTTATTACAACTAACTGTATAAAAAAATAGAAGTTTCTCCTAAGATCAATTTCTAATGATTTCCATCTAATCCTTTATATATTTTATGTAGTGATAAGAAGTAGACCTGTTACTCACACATTCAATGTTCAAACATGTAACTTGACCTGAAATTCTTTAATGCTGTTGTATGTGACAACTTCTGAAGGAAATAAAATGTATGTACTGGGAGAAACAGAGATCAAAACACATTTGAATTTCTGTTTTGATTTATGAACCTGCGTCTACCAGAGCAGTCCCACTTGCACTTACTATCCATGGATAATGTAGGAAATCAAATAATTTGTACAAGTGAAATGGGAATTTACAGTGATTTTCAGCCATATACAAATATGCACTTCATTAGCCATTCCCTGCATTTATTTCACAGAGGAAGGAAAACTCAATTTATGCAAAGCACCTCCCTTCTGCAGATTTCACTTTTACTTTCAGAAAGACTGTGACTGATAGGAAAAATCACAGATTTACATTAAAGAAAAAGAAAACTGTAATATAATTCTCAAAAAAATTACCAGATATCCTCTTGTGCATTTTCTCTGCATAGGGAAGGCAATGAGAAGCTGATAACTGGTCTGTGTTAGATTTTAAGTTTTGCAGTTAACTTCCTGACCAAATAGACTGTACTGCTGCTGCTCATCACCAAATGGATAGGGGAAGGAAATACTTCAAGTTTCCACTGAAACAGAGCATGATGCATATGTGAATGCATCTTCTCTGCAGATGCTGGTCCTTCTAGGAAGAAAATCAGTGAGATTCTGGCATACCACCACAGCTCTTTCCTGACATCTCTGATGGGGAAAGCAGTCATTTCCTGAAGAACATGAGGTTTGTTTTTATCCATCTCTTGGCCATTATACTCATGAGGTCATCTGCAATGGTTTGGAGATCGTCTCAGCTATAATAGCAGTAATAAGAGTAATGACTAATAGGATTTAGCTGTTTCCTTCAGATGTAGGGAGTTGCCTCTTGGATAGCAAAAATACTGCCAATTTCAAAAGCAGGTTTATTTTACCTCATTGTTACCCTGAAGTAGGAGTCTCTAGAACAAGAGTCTAACTTGGAACTAGAATAGCCTCAAGGTTAGACTGGTCTCTAGCCTCTACCACTTGTGTCTGAAGGTAGCCTGTACGAGTACCAGAGTGCTTCTAAGCACCAAGTCAATACAATATTTAAAGAATTTTGAAAGATTCAGAGTCCTGTTTCCCCAGTGGTAATATGCCTCTCAGTTGCGACTGTAGTCTAGTCATCTTGGCTAGGCTTCCTTATTGACATCAAAGCAAGGGTCTCAAACTATTTTTCCCTTTTGATGAACTAAGCTTTTTACAACCTTTCCTCCTAATCATCATAATCAGAGAATTAAACACTTCTCTGTTAGACCACTGCAACATATACCAGGTGATTAATGATGACCAGAAAACCCCATGTGTTGCTTGTCTGACAGGAAGAGAAGGTGAACAAATGGCTATTAAATTTACATGCCACCCTCTTGTCCCATCAGTCTGTTTCTGGATAAAGCACAGTACAGAATATAGGACATTATAAAAAGATCTATAATCAGATAGTCCAGCCACAACTATGCAGGATTTAGTCTCACTTTGTAGCAAGAAACTTTCCATCTATTCTGATTGTTTTTTTGTGAAAGGAATGAAACATATTGAAATTGATTTGTGGCTGGACTGTTTTGTATGTGCATAGATTCCCAAGTTTGAAATAGAAAGAAATTATCTTCAATGTTGAGCCATTTAGTCAATACTTTTTCCACTGCTGGACTTTATTTGGCTGCAGAACTTATTTATTTCTTCAGCAAAATTCTGAATTGGCTCAGTCATGTCCTTTCTATAATCACAGTTGTTCGTCAAATACAGGAGGTTGATTAAACCTGAAAAAACCCTTAAACCAGAAAGATTCAAAATACATTTTATGATAGCTATCCAAATATAAGGTCCCAACACTTCAGAAGTCCGTGTTAATTATTATATTCCTGTATAATCCAGAACTGGGAAAGTTTCCACTACTTCGGGAAACTTTTAAAATAACAGATAAACTAAAGCCACACTACCCATTCCTAGGATTGCTCCTTATAGTCCTACAACACATGAAGTATGTAAATCTTTCTCTAGGCTCAATAATTGATTTGCTTATCCAAAAATGTCTTTAATTTATCTTCTTTTCGATTTTGTTCTGTCATCATATTATATAGTTTATGGCATTTTATGCAATAACCAGATTTGTTTGCACATGGCAGTTGGAACTTTATGAGGAGGATTAGATTTACAGATACTTGAGCAGTTACCTTACAAAAAACTCTGTGAGACTGAGGGGGTTTTACATAGGACCAAGAACACCTTTTTGAAAAGGATTCCTATATAAAAGCCTACAAATCTCCCAGCCCCCAAAAGTCATGCTGTCAATGGAAAGATCTTTAGGCTGAAACAACCACCACCCTCTTTTTTTTTTTTTTTTTTTTTAAAAAAAAGTTAATTATTTAACATGAACAGTCGTAAAACTTGAAGGGAGCTTTGGGAAATAGAAGTTTAAGTACCATGGAGCCAATGAGCTGAAAACATTTTATGCAGTGGCCGCAAAAGTATCAACTCAGGCATATAAATTGTCTAAAATACACATTAAACAAGGTCTTTAAGTAGCCATATCCAGAGCAAGAATTGCAAGTTGGCTGAATTGAGGCAGAATGTATAAGATTATGGATGAAGCACTTCGTAAGGTGTAAGAATCAATGAGTTAAGCAGTTAATGTACTGTTGACCTCAAGAATATGAAGTCTGGTCTGAAGAGGAGACTGGGAAGAGGGTGGATTAAATAAACCTGATGGAGAAAGGAATTTGTTAGGAATTATATACTCTGATATATTGAACCATGGAAATCAATAATGTACTACCCTGGCAATGAAGATAACTGATAGAGTACTAGCAAAAACCTGGTCTAATTGATTAAGCATTAAAACAAGCCTTGTTGGAGAGAAATGAATGGCAAGTAGTAATAAGCAGCACAAAAATAAAAAGCTAAGGGAATAGTAAGGAAGTATGAAGCATTATCTGGGCTGATTGTGAAACATGGCTGAGTGATAAAAGGGTCATCTGGCATGCTGAGAAGGCAAAAAGTGATCTGAGAATAGGAAGCTAATGAGTACCGTAGATCACACGCGATAAGAAGATAAATGGAGGGGTGATAATACAGGCAGCTAGGGAGAGCATTAGCATAAAGAGGTGATAATAGTATGCAATTGGGAAAGGAGACTGTAAAAATCTGAAGATAAATCTGATAATAAACAAGTACCAATATACTCGACTGGAAAGAAAAGGAAGGAAAAATCTTTGCATGTGCACAGACTTTAAAGAGCTTAAGTATCTCATGAACATTATAATGGTTCAAATTCAATACTGTAAACAAGTCAGGTCTTGATTTAAGCAGGAACAGGTCCTGCTATGAGCAGCATCTCTGCGAGAAGCCATAATGTCAGAAAGAAGCCACAGCTGATTGGTCTCTGGGAATATTAAGACTCCTTTGCAGATTGGGCCAGGTGTGATCTCAGTGGCTCTGCAGCCACCTCAGATATAGCCCTGTTCATTCTGTTTTGACCGCCATAGCTGAATATAGAATTTCACGCTAAAAGACCAGATGGTTAAAACTGTTAAGTCCTTGATATATTTTGAATGTTTGAAAGTCGTTGCAGCAAATTTCCTGTGTATTTTTTTTTTCATAGAACATTAAAAGTAACGTATCTTACAGAAGAAATCCAAATAAAAAAAATCATACAACCCAACCATCTCCACATTCCAACAAACAAATGTGGGTGCCCACTCATAAGAGAGACAAATGAATAACTTCCAGAAAAAACAAAAAACCAAACCACAACTCATTGGAAACAGTCACGAAAGAGTGAATCAAAGACTGAAATTTACAAATTTGTCTTATAAAGTCAAGTTTCATTTTCTCACATATGCATGCCACCTGAGATTGAAATTCAAGGATAAATAAATAATACCCTCAACTACCAGTCTAGTTACTGTCTCAAAAAATCTGCACTGAGTAAACTTCCTAAAAACTTATTCTTGCAAGCCAACCAACGTATCTGTGGGATGCATTAGCATTATTGTTTCTTTTGTTAAGATTAGGAGAACCAACACACACAGCTAGGGTTGAAATTATCCTTCCTGCTGTCATACTATTCATAGAGATGAGAGTGGACTGATTTAAATTCAAGCATTCCTCCTAACACTAAGTCCATTCCAGATGATTAAATTAACAAAGACTGATATTGAAAAATAAACTATGTTGGTTGGAGAAGAAATTAGAAACCTTTTTTATTAAGGCAATCCACATATTTCCTCACTGTAGCCCTGATATGCAAAGCAGAAAGGACTGGATTTCAGGAAAAATTCACCTGCTCCACAGTTCATGACCTGATCATACCCAAGGGTGCTCAGAAAGGTGGAGAGAACAGAGAGAACATGGGTATAGGCTACAACAATTACCCTCAACCATAACTTCAATACACTGGCCAACATGGGCCACGACTTCCATATACTGATTTAGAAATTTGGTTGCACAGAAATGCACATGAAATCAGGAGTGGACTATTTCTGAGTTATCAGCACTGTTCTGATTCTCCTTCCTTTTGACAACAAGTGTAAGACCTTTGCCATTGAAATTATGGCAAAAATCCAAATAATTTTGATTGAGGAAAAGTAGGTCAAACACTGTGCATGTTTAAAAGTACCCTAATTAAAAATGTTTTACTAAGCTTTTTATCATTTTGTGGGTCATTGCTTAAGCGTATAACCATGCAGGTAAGAACATTTGGTCGTTTACAGGAAGAGCTTCATCACCTGTAGCCAGTGATTTGAAGAATAAAGGCAGTCACACTAAGGTAGGAGAGTTACACCAGCAGTAATTCTGGTTTTTATTTTCTCAAATGTTCAGAGATCTTAGGCACATCTCCCATGCACCCTGGCACTATTTGCTATTCAAAAATTACTTTTACAACAGCTGTAATTCACTCCAAGGGTTATGCCTTCTTGCATGTAGGTTGAGATGCTAAAGGTCAGACATTTGCTTTGCAGCAAACATTGACCTTAGCAAGTATAAAGAATGTTATTCCATTAAACAAAAATACAAGTGTGTGAATGTGTGCATATATACACTCTTAAGGTAAAGGAGGGCTTTTGTTGCAATTTGTATTACAGTAGTCTCTAAGTATCCAAAAAAAGATTGCAATCCCATTGCAACAGGCCTTTTTAAAAGAAAGTGAGCCTTCTCTGCCCTGGGTGAACTTCAATTCTAAATAAAGGCAAGTAAAAGGTGGAGAGAAAAGTGGAGATTTGCAAAATGCTGCTGAGAGCAGATAAATAATACTTCCCTGCTTTTACTTCACTACCTAAAAATACAATTTAAATTCAAAGCTACTATATCCTTTATAATCAATAGGTAGAGAGAAGCAAATCACATCTGAAGTAGAAGTCTTAGGTAAAATCAGCTGTCCCCTTGAAGTACTTAGGGCAATTACTTCAGAGACATCTAATGTTTAGATTCCTCTTTGCAAAAGATGAACCTAGCCCCAGCTTCCCAGGGTCCTAATCCATTGCCCTACCAACTGGATAATTCATCTTCTCCTCATGACGTTTCTTTGATTTTATAGAGTTAGGGTAAGATGATAAGGATTTTGCAAGAGTGAGTTCCCTCAGGTTGTTCCTTTAGGTACAAGCAAACTAGCTATATGTTTTATCCAATTATATTCAGCTAGTGCTGTGGTATGGACAATCTGCACAGACTACTACAGTTCTTGATTGCTTACTTCGATAGACTGACTAAGGATATTTCTCACCCTCAGATAGACCAATTCCACTGAACACGCTCCAGTAATTTTCTGAAGAAACAGACTTTGTGCATGAGGGCATTGGTATACTTTATTTTTCTTTACTTTATTAAACCCATATTTAATACTAGAAAATCCCAGCTGCTGGTGCGTGCCAGCTAATACACAGGATCATTTCCGTTTGAGTGCTGAATCAGATATTACCCACCAAAGCTATTAAAATCTCATTGATATCATTATAATAAGCATTTGGGATTAGTGATGAGTCTAAGGAACAGGTGAACAATTAAAGCTTAAGGTACATATGCCTCCCTGCATTTCAAATTATGTTTTTGGGGTTATTCTGCTGAAGGATACAGAATCAGACTGATCTTCACCATTACAGCTATAAGAATCAGATGACGAACAAGCAATAATATAGGGAAAAAAGGGGGAATGGACAGGTTTGAGAATAGCTTCATGGGTCATTGACATGAAAACTAAAGGCTGTGAGAGCTATGTGCTGATGGATATTTTCCCATTTTCTGACTTGACAGAGATCGTATTGCTTTGTTTTTTTAATTGGAAATTGGGGATATTTTTCTGCAGAGTGTACACCAGTATGTGTCAGACAAGGCAGAAGAGGTAAAATGATAATGACCTTGAAGGCAGAATTTCAATTTAGAGGTAGCTCTTTTTATCTTTAATGACTTTTATAGAAAGTGCAGACAATAGGATTTAATCATTCAGCACTGTTACCCATAGAAAAGTGATGGCGACTTCTAAAGCAGTTCACTTCATAATGAAGCATCAGGAAAAGTATTTGTATGCAAGAGAAGACAGAGAAGCTGATGTAGCACTGAAAAAGTCAGAAGTCTTTTACTCTCCAGAGGTAAATTCATAAAGATTGCCCTTCAATAAACAGAGTAGTAAAGTGTTCTAACTCTGCCAACTTCTCACATTTGTGCTGTGAGTGACAGAAACTGATTAGATCTATTTGGTAATTAGGAATGCAATTTAAATTTTACCAGGTTTATGAGCATTTGATGTTAAATGCCCTAAACACTGGCAATGCTATGTCCTTCTGCATGATTATGTCATGAGTTTGAACGCACCTAAATCACCTGCTATTCACATACCACCTGGTCATATTTTATAGCTGTTCTCAACTAGTGAAAGCAAAATACTCCACAGGAACCTAGGGACCACAAAAGTAGTCCAGTCTTCCAGTCACTGCAATTACTAAGCTTACTTTCCTAAACCAGATAGTGAGGGCTAGTCTGTTCACACAGTGCATTCAGACCTGTGATTTTAACAGAAGAAAAAAAGAAAAAAAAGAAAAAAGGGAAGATTTGCAAATATTTCAAGTAACACTATCAGCATTCAGTGCTTTACATTAAGTACCTCTAGATGTTGTAACAGGATTTTTTTCAGTCCAGACAGATATAAGGGGAAAGCTGTTTCAGGAAAACAGAAGTGCGTACAATCAATGTATTCAAATCTGCACATTCCATCTATAAGTGATAGAAAAAGGACCTGGAACCCCTGCCCTTCTAACCACTACTGCTTTTCAACTTGTAGCTGTAGAAGCACACTTGTTTAAGTTGACATATATAATTAATTGTATTAAAGCACAAAAGTGATAATTACTTATTACAGTGGTAGGCAATCATTTATAAAATCATTAAGTGCCAGTCACTTTCTTAATTTTCCTTGTTAACCAGGGATAGTCAAGCCTTATTTTTTACTGATGAGTGGTGGGCAGAGCGAAAAAGGAAAAAGGGTGGTTTTGCACACAAGATTATTACTGAGATTTCTTACTGGTGGCAACTGAAATGAAGAAGAACTATTTCACAAGCAAAACCCCAGCCTAAATCGATATGATGCTCAGATTTGCAAGCACTAAGTCTTCCTTCAGGCATTGTCCATGAACGCTGAATAGAATCATTTAGGTTGGAAAAGACCTCTAAGATCATCCAGTCCAACTGTAAACCTAACACTGCTAAGTCCAACACTAAACCATGTCTTTAAGTGCCTCATCTACACCTCTTTTAAATACCTCCGGGGATGGTGACTCAGCCACTTTCCTGGGCAGCCTGTTCCAGTGCTTGACAACCCTTTCTGTGAAGGCATTTCTCCTAACATCCAATCCAAACCTCCCCTGGGGCAACCTGAGGCCATTTCCTCTCATCCTAACAGTTGTTATTTGGGAAAAGAGACCTATACCCACCTTGCTACACCCTCCTTTCAGGTAGTTGTTACACAGGAATCCAGACAGTCTCCAACTTAGAAATCCCTACCTTCCTCACTGCTGAAAGGCATGTCGTAGTCAAGATCCTTGGGGTGGCAAGGAGGGTGCATAGTAAGCTTGCTACCCTGGACTTTAGGAGAGCAGACTTTGGCCTCTTCGGGGATCTGCTTGGTAGAGTACCATGGGATAAAGCCCTGGAGGGAAGAGGCACCGAAGACAGCTAGTTAATAGTCAAGGATGATCACCTCCAAGCTCAGGAGTGGTGCATCCCAACAAAGAAGTAGAGCAAAAATGATAGGAGGCCTGCATGGATGAACAAGGAGCTCCTAGAGAAACTCAAACTCAAAAAGGAAGCCTACAGAGGGTGGAAGCAAGGACAGGTAGTCTAGGAGGAATACAGAGAAACTGTCCATGCAGCAAGGGATCAGGTTATGAAAGCTAAAACCCTGACAGAATTAAGTCTGGACAGGGACATCAAGAGCGACAAGAAAAGCTTCTATAGGTATGTCGGTGATAAAAGGAAGACTAGAGAAAATGTGGGCAGACTCAGGAAGGAAACGGGAGACCTGGTAACCTGGGATATGGAGAAGGCTGATATGCTCAATGACTTTTTTGCCTTGGTCTTCACTGGCAAGGGCTCTAACCACACTGCCTAGAAGGCAAAGATAGGGATTGGGAGAATGAGGAACTACCCACTGTAGGAGAAGACAAGGTTGAAGACCATCAAAGAAACCTGAAGGTGCAGAAGTCCATGGGACACGATGAGATGCATCTGCAGTCCTGAGGGAACTGATGAATGAAGTTGCTAAGCTGTTATCTATCATATTTGAGAAATTGTGGCAGTGCAGTCTGGTGAAGTTCTCAGGGACTGTAAAAGGGGAAACATAACCCCCATTTCTAAAAAGGAAAAAAGGAAGACCTGAGGAACTACAGGCCAGTCAGTCTCACCTCTGCGCCTGGCAAGATCATGGAGCAGATCCTCCTGGAAACTATGCTATGGGACATGGAAAATAAGGAGGTGATTGCTGATAGCCAGCATAGATTCACTAAGGGCAAATTGTGCCTGACAAATTTATTGGTCTCCTATGATGGCGCTACAGCATTGGTGGATAATGGGAGAGCAACTGAAGTAATTTACCTGGACTTATGCAAAGCATTTGACACTGTCCCACACAATATCCTTGTCTCTAAATTGGAGAGACACGGATTTGATGGATGGACCTCTTGATGGACAAGGAACTGGTTGGATGGCTGCACTCAGAGTTGTGGTCAACGGCTTGATGTCCAAGTGGTGACCAGTGATGACTGGCATTCATCCAGGGTTGGTATTGGGACTGGTGCTGTTTAACATCTTTGTTGGCAACATGGACAGTGGGATTGGGTGCACCCTCAGCAAGTTTGCCAACACCACCAAGCTGTGTGGAGCGGTCAACATGCTGGAAGGAAGGGATGCCATCCAGAGGGACCTGGACAAGTAAACCTCATGAACCTTGAAAGGTAAACCTCATGAAGTTCAACAAGGCCACGTGCAAGATCCTGGACGTGGGTTGGGGCAATCCCCAACACAAATACAGGCTGGGAGAAGAATGGCTTGACACCAGCCTTGAGGAGAAGGACTTCAGGGCATTTGTTGAGGAGAAGCTCAATATAACCTGGTAATGTGTGCTTGCAGCTCAGAAAGACAACCTTATCCTGGGCTGCATCAAAAGAAGAATGGCCAGCAGGTCAAAGGAGGTGATTCTGCCCCTCTACTCCACTCCTGTGAGACGCCACGTGGAGTACTGCATCCAGCCCTAGAGCACCCAGCATAAGAATGACACGGACCTGTCAGAGCAAGTCCAGAGAAGGACCATGAAAGATGATCAGAGCACCGGAGCACCTCTCCTATGAAGCCAGGCTGAGAGAATTGGAGCTGTTCAGCCTGGAGAAGAGAAGGCTCCAGGGAGACCTTATAGCAGCCTTCCAGTACTTAAAGGGGACCTCCAGGGAAAATGAGGAGGGACTCTTTATCAGGGAATGTAGTGATGGGATGAGGCATAATGGTTTTAAACTGAAAGAGGGTAGATTTAGATTACATATTAGGAAGAAACTCTTTATTGTGAGGATGATGAGAAACTGGAACAGGTTGCCGTGAAGTTGTGGATGCCCCATCCCTGGAAGTGTTCAAGGCCAGGTTGGATAAGGCTTCAAGCAAGCTGATCTAGTGGAAGGCACCCCTTCTCAAGGCAGGGAGGTGGGAACTAGATGATCTTTAAGGCCCCTTCCAACCCAAACCATTCTATGTTGTTGTGGTTTAACCCCAGATGGCAGCTACGATCATGCAGCTGCACATGCAGTTCTCCCCCTCTCCCCTAGAAGGGCAGGGAGAAGAGAAAGAAAAGGAGGGGAAAGGAAATGTCAAGGCCAGGTTGGATGGGGCTTTGAGCAACCTGGTCTAGTGGAAGGTGTCCCTGCCCATGGCAGGGGGGTTGGAACTAGATGATCTTTAATGTCCCATGCAACTAACCATTCTATTATTCTATGGTTATACTATGCTTGTCCTTTTTGTTATGTTCCCTCCCTGAGCAGGAAT
>NW_009647828.1:3094746-3140930 GCF_000708025.1 Charadrius vociferus
AGGCTGCTGGAAACTCTGATCTGATCCAGGAAGGCAATTCTTCAAACCCTGTTTTCTCATTTTTCTCTTCAAATTATGTCTTTTTATATGGGATTCAATTCATATTTATTAAAACGTTCACAACAGGTGAACAGAAAATACACAGTGATAAAATATTCTGTTACAGCTGTTGGCTCAATGTCAAGTCAGCTACTAAACTGTGAGGAGCTAAGCAATACAGCTTTAGCATTTCAATGAAATGGCAGTATCTGCTATGAATTTTCACTTATGTGATCCCAGTGAGATGGAATAAATTTAACTAAGGGTTAATCTTGTCCCTTTCATCCTCTCCCCGCTTTTTAATTCTTTTGAAATTTGAAACTATTAATCTTTTTCAAGTTTAAGCCCAGAGACTATTCCCAGAAGTTGACTTCTATTTGTCTGTCCTTTCACGTAACTTTGGAACACTCCAACTATTACATTTTCTACTTCCTTTTCCACGTGCACTTGATACTCTATTACATCACAGTTAAAAGATATTTGTAAAGTAATATGATTATTCTAATGAATTCTACAGATTCTCCCTTTGAGAAGGATCACTTCTGCAGCTGAACTAGCACTATTTGTGTCATAAAGCTAACCTCCCAGAAAACACTGTAAGCTGCTAGATTCTGCCTCTCTGCAGAATGCAGTTTTTATTTTACATTATCCCATAAGCAAGCTGGCACATTTCAGAGACCCAATAGCAACCTCTAGTTACCAAGCCTGTTTGGTTTGTCTTGTTAGTGATGCCTTTTCTTGGGTGGGTCTGGACAACAAGATATCAGTCTGAAGCCATTATTTTAAGTTTGGAAGCCAGATGAGAGACAGAAAGTGATTCTAATAAATATAATTGAAAGGAAGTTTAGGAGTTCCATTGAATTTTTTTTTTAAATTTATTTTGCCACAGAAATAGCAAGAAATAAGACACAGCCTATGTATTCAGACATTTGGCAACTCTCAAGATAGAAGGATATGATGCTTTTTTAAGGAGAGGATATGATATTGGCAACCTCAGCAAATCCAACCTTCTAGTTAGAGTAGGATTGCTGAACATCACACAAGACACAAATAACTATATAAAAAGAATCCAGGTTCCTTCAGAACAAAACTAAAAATTGAACTTATTCTGAGTTCATCCAGATGACCAGCAACCTTATTGGCAGTAACAGCAATGTCTGATGTTGCCGTTTATACTGCTTAGCATGACACGTGGGCTAAGCAGGACAACTCACAAAGTAATTGAGGTAACAGTTCACCTAGATACCATTTCATCAAACAGAACACGGCACAGTCCACCAAAACCTTCATCACAGTTTGACCTAACAGGATTATACATTGCCTCACATTCGCTTCATCACTTTTCAGTCTACTAGGATACAACACAAGAGATGATCACTGCACTGTCCAGAGATTTGGGTTGGGTTGTCATAATCACAGGTCTATTTCCCTGTTACCAAACCGCTGCTGAACACAAAACATAATTTTAACAGTAAACTGGATTTCACACTGGTTATCAGGGCCAGTTTAGCTATCCCAAACACTTACACAGCTGGGAAAGTGGAAGAAAAAGATTCTGTGAGCCTTAGGATTTGGACTCATGGGACTTCTGTGCTGCTTGTTGCCTACACAGTATAAACTCCAAAATAAGACTCTCACAAGTGGCATAGCTTAGGTTTGTGAGTAGTAGGACTAAGTTTCGATCCTTTGAAATAGAGCAATACTAGCAACCTGAGACCATTGTCTTACAACACCAAACTTCACCTGATTTAAGCCAGCATTAGGGTGAATAGACCAGTTTCCATCGCAATGTCATCCAGCAGCTTTTTTTCCTTCTTTCATCTTAATACACAACATTTATAGATTGCATGCCTTCGGGCCTGAATCCTGCTAGCTCTTTCTACAGCAAAGGCAGGAAAACACTGTAATCCACAGTTTAAATAATGTTTCATAGCTTTTACCAGGGGATGATAAAATTCATAGGAAAACGCTGAACTCTACAAGTAAAAAGGAAGCTCAACCTATGTTCAGTTGTCTACCAAAAACAAAAGAAAGGGGGTAATTTTGGCTACTGATCCTCTCTGGAAGCTGCGCTGACATTAGGCTTGTGCTTCTGCATGTTGAGAGGAAACAAGAACATTGCCAGCAAACCACTGACAGCTCCTCTGCAGGGAACAGTCCTGCAGCGTGGGAACACGCAATTGTATCGGTAGGCATTTGTATTCTCTGTTGCTAATATGTATGACTCTGCCCCCACAGTGCATGGTTTCAGTCATTTATAAACAGTATCACAAGAAAAAAATCATACGCATATATATGAATATATGCACTTAAAATTGTGTTTTCTAATAAGGGTGAAAGCATTACAGAAGAAATTCCTTCTTGCAGAGATGAAAATGACAGGTCACATCTACACTTCAGTTCCTCTTCCCTCTACCCCATTAATATTTTAATATTAATTTACAGCAATAAATAAGCATATAATAAACCACTCTGTGATGTACACTAGCTTCCACACATTAACTTCTGCTTTTTTATTCAGAGACTTATTAGCAGAAGGCATAACATTCCTTACTCTTTGCTGCTGTGAGAATTGCTGTTTACTTGCTTAGAGCCAAATTTTAAACCTTCTTTGCCCAGGAAATAAATTGCTCATCTACCTGACTGTTTGACTAGGCTGGGTTTTCTGCCTCACATTCCCTTGAATAATTAATTGCATAAAGTAACCTGCTTGCACATTCACTTCTCTAATGTGCATTTTCCAGTTCCTGCTACAAAGGATCACTTCACTGAATAATGTGAGAGAATGCCACATAACAAAAGAATAAGGACGGATTAAAAAAACAAAGCTTTTTTTTAAAAAAAAACCCCAAACAACTGTCATTTATACTAGTGCAAATTCTGTCTCACATCCCAAGCCTTTAGTATAATTTAGTATAGTTTCTCTGAATTCTGCACTGGAGGTTGTCCCCTAGGACTTAAATTTTGCACGAAACAAATAGAAATGCCATCAGGCATTGGATAATTTTTATCCTTTTAAGGGTTTTGTTTATTCACCTTGCCCTCAGTCTGGTTCTCCCCTTTGACATGAGTTTTCCCCTTAAGTCCTGGGAGCATCAGCTGTCAGGTGAATGCAGAGTAAAGACTTATTCCCCTTGTTATAGACCATGGATAAAATTCACTTAAATTCAGTAGTCTACAATGCAGTATCAAAGTTGTCATTGTCAGATCTTGTAAGTGAGCAGGGCTATCACAGTTTAGCGAACTACTTAATCAGCCACAGGTCAATTTATAACTTCAGGATTTGTACCCTCTCAGCTATATTTATTGACATTGTTGACTTGATCTCTGGTGGCTATAATATAAGCTTTGATACTGCATTGTAGATGCCTACTGTTACATGTCAATCTGCAAAACAAATTCTGATCCATGCCTCAGATATATACCATCGTCAGTTAATGCCTTTACCCTGTTACAATGCAGTGAATAGCACCAACACTAGCTATGATTGCAGTGATTGTATTTTCTTCTGGAGATATACTAAAAATCAGAAAGCTAGGTAACATTGCATTTTCGGGTTTTTTTCCCCCCCTCCATACAACTGTAAAGATTTTGCAAAAAGATGTTTGTGAAATAGAGGCCCAATAAGAGAACTGAACAAATTTAAAAACTGCAATAAATACCTCTCATGCCCCTTCTACTGCTAAAGATCATAATTTAAAAAAAAATAATTAAAAAAGTCAAGGCACATAAAATCATGTAAGCATATCCAGTTACTACGATGACACTAGTGCTTACAATGAGACACTGCAAAGCAGTGCATTGTAAATTCACAGCCTGATGTTGGAAATACTGAAGCATCCATCTGAATAATAACCTAAGAACAGAAGCTAAGTTATCAGTTGATGGCATGCATACTGCCATCATTCAAATCAAAATGTGAAACTGGAAATCAACACAGAAGGTACAAAAATCCCCATCAACCAACACAAAATTCATGACTATCTGTTATCCATGTTGGTGCAGAACTGTTATAACATGTAAAGGAAAGACTGCCTCCTACTAGAGAAACAATTTTTTCCAGACATACACAGAAAATACGATGCAGTCTAATGATGTAGTGCAAGTGGAAATAATTTTTCTTACCATAGGATTCCAGATGAAATAAGAATTCCAGAGACATACTGGCCTACTATTCATGAATAACTCATTTTGACATTACTTGCTGATGTATGGGTCCAAGGGCTCCATGCCAACCCATCACTATGCACAATCAATGGGTTAGCAGGACAAACAACCCCCTTTAATAATTTACAACACAGCATGTTTTGATTCTGGATTCCCTAGCTGCTAATGTCTTTCTTACAGTGGGCTAGAATGGATCTTCTCAGTTTGCTGAACTGTAAAATCAAATAGATTACGATATGTGTGTACGAAAAATCAGAGCTACTAAAATTTGGATTTTTATGTGTGCACTGCAGAATCTTACTACATTTTAGTAGGCTTAAATAGTACAATACACTATTATATCCAAGTACTAAGGTTGTTAAAGATTTTTTCTAAATGCTGCAAAATTTTGAATTCTTTACCACAACACTTCTCTTAAAACAAACCAAATCAACCCAACAAAAACCAACAGAAAAACCCCACACACATTTTTTTTAAAGCACAGGTTTTGGAAAAGGCATTTTGCAGCACTTTGGGATGTAGAGAATTGAAAGTATTATGGTAGGAGAAAAGGAGGTGGGGCAGGAAAGATCCCTTAATGCCCCTCTCTCTCCCAGTAAAAGTCTCAATTCCTTTCAAATCTTTCAACAGCATATACACCCTCTGTAATTCCATTTACAGAGGTAACATTTATGTTGAAGAGTTAAGAAAAAAATTGCAATTTCCATAAGACTTCACCATCTAAGCAGAACTATAATTTTATTGTCAAAGTAGCTGTAGAGTACACAGTGCATCAAGAATAAAATATAAGGTTAAAGACAGTATTTCCTCATGCTGTTAAAAACCAGAAAACTGATTAGGTGCCTCAGCTATTCCTATAAGGTAAGGGAGGACATATGACCAATTTGTCTTACCTTACTCTTATTTCACACTTTTAACAGATCAACATATTCTTTAAATACCGTTTTGGGTTGGGGGTCAGTATTTCCTCAATGTCACAGATTAGTTTATCTAAATTATTACCAGAAAACTTACTGTTCTGATAAAACTTTTTTTGGATTGCAACACTAATAGAGAACTGTGTGCTACTTACAATACAGCTGAACATTCACAGCAGACTCACATCATCAGTAGCCCCTCCTCCACGTTTTACAACCCTGTTTTCATGTGACTTTGAATAGTTCTATTGTGGTCTTTTCATGTATTATTTACAGATTTTATTTACCACTGAGAAAAAAAAAAAGATATTCCCATTTAAATATAAATGTACACCATTACTTTCTACAGCTAGTTTAGTAACAACAAAATGTGTTTCCTCTGAATTCTTTGGATATCAGAGACTTTGATTTATTCCTAGAAGTAAATAGCCCAAACAGCAGAAGAGACCCAAAATCATTTTTTACCATGGAATAATACTGAAGACACCTGGAAGCAATGGAAAGCCTTTATGTACGTCTTGACTCGTATCTAACTTACAATGGTGGAATATCTTCTGTGCTTTTATATTTTAATCAAAACATAAAAGATAAAGGCTACTCAGTTTGACTTATGGAATTAACACTAACTCATGTGTCTGACTCTTAGAATGAGCTACTCTGCTGACAAAAACAACTAAAAAAAAATATCATTGTTAGCGCAGTGTAAAATCCTTCATCTAAGAAGAAAAACATGGAGACTTAAATAGCCCACAGATGACTGTAACTTACAGTCATGGCTGATCTTTGGTAGTTTTTGGTACTTCCATCACCTGTGTGCTCTAATCCCTCCATTCCACTCAACAGCACTAAATATTCCATCCCATAATATGCCTGAAAAAGCTCCCTTGAGTATAGTGAATAAAAGAAAGTCCATCTTCCTTGGAGCATGCAATAAGATTTGTGTTTGTATAGTGCTCCCCAGTGAATACAAAAACCCTGCCTATAAAAGGATTATAAAGAGATATCAACTGGAACAGTGAAAATCTGCACAGAAGTTCACTGGTCATCTCCCTCGTGCCTCTAATAAAAAGCATCTGTAAAATAGTGTTTTTGGGGAATGCCAAGCAATGTATAGAGTTTGAGAAGAAAACCTGAAAAACTCGATAGAGATAGATACAGCAGTAGAGTAATACTCGAATAGAGTAAGAGACATGATGTTTTGCTCATTGGAAGAATCATGCAGAGATACAGCTGTCTGCATGGAGGTCAATACACAATTCATCCTGATGCTGTGCAAACGTGTATATAGACAGCCTATGGTTTGTTAGCATGCCTTGTAAGCAGCTAACTTGTATAAGCATACAAGACACTCCTTTTATTTTCAAAGACTGATGCATGATGTCTGCATTAGGGGTGTTTGTATAACCTGGCAGTCAGATACAAATATGCATCCAGACAGAGGAATAATCTGGGAAACAAGGAATTTTCTCCTCCTGAAGTTTTTGGTTTTAACTTCCCTGAAGAAAGATGAAAGTGATGGGAAGTGACAGTAACTGAGGTTTCTTCTGAGCAGTGCTCAAAACTAGTGACTTTTTCTACTTCCTGGTGCATTAGTCTGAGTGATTTCTGTGATCTTAGTGCTTTCTGGTCACTCCAGTCTCTTCTCTTGACAGTCAACATAATTCCCTCTGCTGTGTCACTGTGTCTGATCAACACTGAAACAGAGATTAATAAAAGTTATCCAGCTTTTGATTACTAACGTGCTTTCTTCTGTGCAGTTTGCATAGTTTAAAAGATGCTGTCCTTGAGGGAGAGAGCGGCTGCTGAGAAAGAGAGAGGGAACTGGTTGAACTTCACCTTAGATGAAAGCTTCAGTCTGCAAAGTATGCTAACTTTAAAAGATACTTTCTAAGAATAATTTGAGAAAAATCTCCAAGAGCAGCCTGGAGATCTGTATAGATTAAGAAATGTAAAATTTGTGCCATGCAGTTGAGGGAATTCCCACTGTGGCATGCAGACAACCCAATGAATTACTGCAGTGTTGAGATTACAGAGTGCGTACTTCTGAAATGCTAACTCCCATCACATTCAAACCTCAACTACCAGTGTGCTGCATTTTGATAATCACATCTGAAATGTCACAGTGTGGGCCACTGCCCTATAATACATCACTTTTCTGTTTAGTCAGAAAGTGATAAAAAGGGCACAGGAAAAGAATAGATGATATGCTTCATTTTGAACACTTCTTTATGGAGGAAAAAGAACCTTCAAAGCCATCTGTTATCTGTGCATGTCAGTTTGTTACTGATGAGAGACAGTTTACATTTTAATACCAGAAGAAATTTATAGGAATTCCCAGCAAAATTCAGTTCAAAGCATGTGGTAGTATCCATAATGCACCTGTTTTAATGTTCAGCACTCATTACACTTTGTGGATTTAATAGTTTGTCCATTATTAGTTTTGTAAGCCACAAGATAATCATCAGATGTATTTCAATGAAAGCTGTGCAAGTCAAAATGATTTAATTTTGAATGAAAACAAATTACACATTTCACTTAACAAATGAATAAAATTTGAATATTTAGGCTTTTAGATAATATTTTATAATAGTACAATTTTCTTCAAGTGGCATACAGTTCACACTGAAAAAGGAAAATACTTTTTTTTTTAACATGTAAATAATACAGCTACATTATATATTCAAAGCTAACACATTCAGCTTTTCTAATCTATTAACAAAAGCACATTATTGGATACTTGCATGCAGAGTAGAATACAAGCACATTTAGAAACTATAAAACTTGGATTTAAGAAATAGTGTCAAGCTGAAATTCACATAACTAACTTTCAGACTGCCTTATAATAGATTATTTGTTGAGTTTGTTTTCATTCAGTTTCTATTCACTGCCCTGTTGTTTTTATGTCTGGCTTCCAAGGGAGAAGATACAAGTGCTACTGAAGAGTTTATGTGTATAACCAAAATGCCCACAAACCTCGAAGTCTTTGTTGTGAATAGACAAATCTGATAGGCTTTGGGACTTAGGAGAGCTCTCCTTCCCAGGCTGCAAGAGCCAGACTGGTGGGTCTTGAGAGCCAAGGGATTCCTGCCATCCTGGTCTGGTGGACGGGGCTCCTGCGGTTTGCATTTTCAGGTCTATACAGCAAAGCTAAACACATGCTCCAAAGATGCAAACACACACACGAAATACTGTGGAATAATTACTAAAATTATCAAAAATACAGCATTGTTCACACATTAAGGAAAGGTATAAAATCAAAAGGTTTCTAGGGTAGAATACAGCTGCAGCTCGTATGCGAAGAATCCACTACATCCCTGTACAACATTGCTTGCAAAGCAACAGGGGGTGGAGTGGGGTGGAGATTCCACAGCCAAGTTCTGTGATAGTACAGCAGATATGGGAACGAGATGGTCCTATGGAACTGGTAAGCTACCTACTTACTACCCTGAGCCAACAGTTTGTCAAATTTTGACAAAATATGTGAACTTTGCTCATTATAATGTCATTATAATACCTAAACATACCTCCATCCCAAAGGCTACCCACCTCTAAGGTGCGACCACTCTTCCTTAAGTCTGCACCCTGAATTTTTCATAAACTATACCATTAAATGTGAGGCGAGATAATTTTGCACCAATCATAATAAAGGTATTTATGACTAGAGTCACTCAAACTCCACCTTGAAGGTAAAAAATAGTATAAAAATAGCCCAAGAAAGGGGGAATATCAGGGAAGACACCATTGTGAACAAGTCAAGGAGGCCTCCAAAGACTGCCTTTGACTTCCTGGACCAGTCGACGGGCTGAGCCTTTCTTGCCCCCCATAGGGACGCCTTTGGGTAAGACTTAGACTACACCAAAGTGCTTCCTTGGGAAACTTAGAAATCTCTCTAGAGAGTCTCTTTCCTACATTTATAACCAGGCTGTATTGTTTATAACTTTGTAGTGCATTTTGTATAATTAACAATACTTTCATTTGCACATGCTTTGCAGACAGTGCAAAGTTGCACCGGCAACCCATAAGAACCTATATATCTGTTGCTTAAATAAACCGCACTGCTTAAGTAGCTAACCGTTTCGGTTTCTCATTGAACACAACCAAAGAGTGGCCGTGTTAGTTCATGAGCACGACTAGACCAAAGGTGCAGTCCACTATTAGTATATCCAGAACCGTAACAGTTTAATATATTAAACACGAGTAGACTGATAGTGGTGAATTGGGCATCACTCAGAATTTTAAACCTAGCTGCACCTAGTTTCCCACCTCAGTGAAGAGTGTTAGAACGCAAGGGGGGTTTATTTTCTGCAAAAACTACTTTGCCTCTTAACGGAAGAAATACACATGACCAACAACACAGACTAACACAGCCCCTTCCCCAGCTACCATCTCAGACCTCAGGTCTTTCCAGTGAGGTTTCCTCTTCTCACTGGCTAGACCAGCTTGAATTTTAGCATCAGAACATAAACACGCAACCCCCCACCAGGTCTCTCCAGCAGCCAAAGGTGCAATCTGTACAGTAGAACTCAGACCAGAGTGCGCTTGCTGCACATCCAGCTCTCACCCTACTCCCTGTTAGTCTAACCTGGAGTTGATTTAGCACATCAGGTACATAAAACACACAAAAATAAAAAGCATACTCGCACACAAAATACCTAGGAATAATTATTACTTCAATAAGCAGATAGGCTAGATTGTGGTGATCAGGCATAGGTCTCAACCAGAAAATCATAGTGACCAGCAGCTTGCTTACATGCAACCAACTCCTTCTATCCTGCCCACCCTCCATTACCCTATGCCTGTACTTCTATCCAGCCTTCTTCGTCCCCCTGTCCTCCCAAATTAGCAACCCTGCCATAATCAGTTCTCTGCCATTGGTGCTATTTCTGATGTGTTTACCTAAGTGATCTTGGCATTAAGTGGCATTACAGATATAGTCATCTTGGTACTAGTCCCTTATAATTCCTGATTAATCATCTGAAGTTTGGCTATTTCTCTCAGAACTGTCCCTTAATTGACTAAGAAATCCATTCATTTCTCATGGCACTATGTGTAACTCTGATTAGCTTCTCAAACTTCAATAGAACTTACATGCTTATAAAGCAAACAAGAGCCATTTGTAGAAGGAAGAGGAGTCAGTGCTTGACGGTTAAGGTTTAGCTTCGGTTCCTTTCTTACCACTGTCGAGGTCATTGGAAAAAAAAAAAAAATGTTAAAGCTTCCACTGAGATCCAGCTCATGTAACAAGAGCTATAAAAAAACCTTTTGGATTGGAGAATATTTTTAGCCCACAACAAAATTTCTGCTCTAAGACAGAAATGGCCAGGAATAGGATAGTTATTAACCCCATGTTATCAGATTTAGGTGCTGTGCTAAGAAGCCAGGTAAAAGCCTGAATCAACCATGACAAAGAACAGAATCTGGTTCTCACGCAAGCACAGCTGCTCCCCTAGTCACCATCTGACCATGAAAACATGAACAGTAAAGGTTTCACTGAAATGCAGAAGTTTTGAATCCTTAACACATTTTTCATAGAACTAAAATATTACTTTCACCCTAAATATTGCTAGTGCATTTTTTTCTTTGACAGGAGAGAGGAACTGTACACAAAAAGTGAGCAGATATAACCAATTGCTCCCCTGAGTTTGATCACTTATATGTAAACAAAAATGTATTTGTACACATTGTGCTGCTGGTGAATGCCTAAACAATATATTGTCCATGGAAAACAACCTTTGACAAAGGTTAGAATGTCTCTAGAAATACCAAAAGCTTCCATCACATTTGTCAGCAGGTCAAGGGAGGTGACCCTTCCCCTCTACTCAGCGTTGGTGAGGCCACACCTGGAGCACTGTGTTCAGTTCTGGGCTCTTCAGTACAAGAGAGATATGGACATACTGGAGAGAGTCCAGCGAAGGGCCACAAAAATAATGAGCATCCAGACGATGATTGGAGCATCTCTCCTGTGAGGAGAGGCTAGGAGAGCTGGTATTGTTCAGCCCAGAGAAGAGAAGGTTCAGGGGCGATCTTATTAATGTATATCAATACCTGAAGAGAGGGTGCAAAGAGGAGAGAGAGCCAGGCTCTTTTCATTGGCGCCCAACGACAGGACCAGAGGCAATGGGCACAAACTGAAACACATGAGAGTCCCTCTAAACATTAGGAAACACTTTCTGACTGCAAAAGCAACTAAGCACTGGCACAGGTTACCCAGGGAAGTTGTGGAGTCTCCCGCCCTGAAGATGTTCAAAAGTAGTCTGGACACAGTCCTGGGCAACTGGCTCCGGGTGGCCCTGTTGGAGCAGCAGGGTTGGACCAGATGACCTCCAAAGGTTCCTTCCAACCTCAACTGCTCTGTGATTCTGTGATTTATTTTACATAATGTACTACTGAATTTCTCATCTCTTCCCAGCAGATGTACCATCCCTGGAAACTTTCAAGGTCAGGTTGGATGGGGCTCTGAGCAACCTGATGTAGTCGAAGATGTCCCTGCTCATTGCAGGGGAGGTTGGACTAGATGACCTTTAAAGGTCCCTTCCAACCCAAACTATTCTATGAATCTATATTACTTGAACAAGAGAAAAACTAAGAAATGTTAGACTTGCTTATCCATTACAATTCCTCCAAAGTTTTCCAGCTTTAAATCTGTCATTAACGATAAATTGTTTCTACAACTTAGATTAATCGGATTCTTAAATGCATTTAAACTGAAATCAGGTTAACATTATAAAATATTTTAAATTAAATGCAACACTTGGCATGGATATCACCATGAAGAACAGAAATTTGTAACTGAAAATATTACTGTGATGCTAACAAATCTTATTATCAGTGACTATCACAACTTATCCCTGTTTTAGCACAGGACAAATTGTCCTCTAAAATATTATCTGTCCACTAACTGAAGAGGGAGTCCAGGAAACTAACTTAGTATTTTAACCTTTAGATAGCTACTCATTGTGTGGCAAGATTTTGTGCTTAGAATAGAAAATTGCCTTGTACCTATGCATTATCTATTCATACCTTCCTCTTCTTCAAGCGCTTTCCTGCATCTCACCTGTAATTATTTTGTCAAGTGCCTTTCTGACAGAAACCACTACCAAACTTGTTCCTCACCAGTAAACCCCCTCCACATTGTCTCATGTAAGACACTGGAGATGTTATCTCCTTCTGTAAACTGTTTCAGCCCAGAAATCCACTTGCTCTTTAATTGTAAAATTTTTTAAGTATTTTAGGCATACACATGCACTTAGAAATCAAAAAAGCTTAAAAAAAAAAGTGTTAGCTGAAAGGGACCTCTGGTCCAACTCCTTATTTAAATAAGGGTCAGTTTTGAAGGGTCATAATTAGAGAGGGTTTAAGAAGTGATCATTCATAAAAGCTCCCACAGACTAACAGAAACCCTTTTTAACACTATGTTTTAGGGTTCTGAATCTCTCCAGCAGGTAGTCATTCTTCTAGCAAAACAGTGTTAGCATCTACAATAATTTCTGCTACTGGATGTAAACCACACATTCTGTAGTTGCACAGATGAATCCTTTCCAGACTCTATGGTATTCTAGAAACACATCAAATGTTCCTTTAAACTTCCCTAGACAATGATTATTTCTCTGACCTTCCTTTGTGCATTCATATAACATCCCCACATATGGGGGTGTGGACCGGAACCAGGCAAGCAGGTACACATTTTCATGAATATTTAAGATCAAAATTCCAATTTGACATCACCAGGCCAACTTTCTGTCTTTATTTTATATTATGGGAGGAAATGCTATATCCAATCTACCTTTTGCATTAGAATGAAACTTAAAAATAAGACAGTTTTGCACGCAAACCAGGAAGACATTGTTAGAGCTGTATAAAACAGGTGGAGAGGCACACAGTAGGTGGTTACAATACCACAATGTTTCTAAACCATTATGTTCCTGCACAAGAATGCTCACTATCTATGCTTAGAAAAGAATAATAATAAACCAAATAATTTCGTCCTTCTGTTAGCAAGCAAAAAGACATCCATTCCACCACCTTGAGCAATTTTGAAGGCACAGTAAGGAACAGTTAGCAGTCCATTTTCAGCATCATACCTGGTGGTTTCCATTACTTATACTGTTATTGCCCTCAGGAGACACATAACTGGTTGTCTAATTCGTTAGGCAATGTCTTGAAGAATTACTTATTAAGCAGAAAATATGCCAATAGTAATTCTATGCTCACAAAAACCAATGTGAAAATATTTTTAAAAAAAGCTATTACATAACTGTCTCCAAATTGCCATCATTAGTTATTCCCATCAGAAAGCTGGTTCTGTCAGGAAAATGCTCTGAAAAGAAAAAGTGTTTGCACCTCAAATTACTGTCTATTAAATGACAGCAGAACGTCTGGTGGAAAAGGAAGGAGAGTTTAGGGCTGGAGGGACCTGCATTTAGATTTCTCATGCAGTACAGGTATCCACTGGCATCTCTGGCAAGTCATATGATGAATGCCAACATGGTCCTCTGCAGCATTTTGCAAAAACATTGAACTAGTTCAAATATGATAAAATGTATTGCTGTATGTACACTGACAATTCAAACCTGTATCATAACCAAGTAGTGACAGATTGGAGTACCTTGTTAAGGAGGTTATACTGCTTGTAACACCTGAACAGGCTCAGGTATATCCAACACATGTGGACACAGCTACTCTGTGCCTGACATGCTAGTCTGTAAAAACAATTTTTTTTCCTTTAGATGAGTGATACTGCATGGACAAATAAAAGAGAACTCTAAGGTATTCAGCAAGTAATAGTGGGAACATAAGCATAAATAGACTATAACACCTTTATATTTAAAAGGACTTATTTACAAAGACCACCGATGACTGCTTTTTTAAAAGTGTCCTTTCTCGTTTAATCTGTGACTTTCAACACAAGCCACAGGAACTCAACAATAAAATCCTTACATAAAGGTATATCATCTATGGTTAAATGAGAGTGTGCATGTTGTGGAAACAAACTAGACGCTCCTGCGAACCTTGCTAAAAGTGAGCGTCAGGAGTCCAATACTCTGACCAGGTTCTTTTAGATATTCCACACAGAGAGGATGTAATGTTTAATATAAAATGTACTTATCTGAAGACAGTTCATGTTACATGAGATTTCTGATTTAGCACATAGATACAAAATACACCAAAACCACAACAGAAATGTAAGTTGCAATTGCTATATATTGCTAAGTGTAATATACAGTCCAATCACAATAGCAAGTTGGTTCCTATTACTGGTATCTAGAATATGCTCACCGTCACAATGCTGGCATCCCTGGTCCCTGGGAAGGAATATGTGGGTTGAAGTCAGCTCAAGCCCATTGTTCTCTTCGAAAGTCTTTTTGTTAGTTGTTCAGTTTTTATGCCGGACTGAGCCACATATTCACTCCCTCTGTTCTGGTCTGGCTAACTCAGGGAGACATTCCTACTGTTTTAACGAAGTCAGCGAGGAAAAAGTTATACCAACAGTTGATCCCCTCAGCTGTTGACAGCTGTTTATCTAAACCAAAGGCCACCCTTCAGACCCCTTTGTGTTGAGGTAAAGTCAGCTTCTTTGCAAGAGCTGTGCTCAGTCCCATCCTGCATTACTTGCCTGAGCCTCATGGGCACTCACCCTTGCCCATCTCCTCTGAGCCTTCTTCCATTGTAGGGGATTATTAGACAGTTGCAGTGAGCTAGACAAGCATCTGGTAAAATACTGCAATATTCATTTGTCATTAGTTTTCTTTAAATGTAGAACTACCTTAAAAAGTTTTTTTTCCCCCGCTTGACTTTTCTAGCCTCCTTTTCAAGTCAATAAATTGGTTGCTTTTCCCATTAAGAACTCTCTTACGCTATATGTCCTCCTTCAGTGCAAATGTTTACACATTGACCAGAGCTGTACATATGCAAGCAATTAAGACAAATGTGCATTTGATATACAGATTTGAGAGTGTCACTCAAATACCTTGGAGAATATATACTGCAAGAGAAACAAAAGATTCATTAGCTATTTGGTACAAACCACCATGGCCATAGCACACAAACATTTATTATCTTAAATGCTGTCAGAAAGCCCAAGCTAATTATATACGTTATAGGTAGTATGGGTATTGGTGAAATAGTAGAGAAGTGCCAGCAGCACCTGATGCCGAAAGGGAGAAACTCTCCTCTATGGCTTCAGCACCATTCATCGTACAGCTACACCCACTGGAAGTCGTGTCACTCACTTCAAAGAACATAACATTTTCATGGGGATGTCTCCATGAAATATAGAAGTTCTTTCTGACACACAAGGGTTAAAGTCTGATTCTCATACATCCCAGGCTAATGTGGCCATTTCACCAAAAGTTCTTGCAGGATTTAAACCTCAGTATACTATTAAACTAAAAACCTTAGCAAAGGTTTTATAGTAAGAGGGGAATGGTTGGTATGTTTCTCTTGCAGTGAAGCATTCACTAACTTGAAAGATAATTCTTGCCTCTTACAGGGACAGTTTCTCTTATATATGTTAACAGATTTTAGACTAACTGATGCCTTTTTGGATTAGAAAACTCTGATTTTGATGTGCAAAGATAGATTCCAACATTCCTCACAGACTTCTAAAATTGTTAGTAGTTTTGACAGAACATGAAAAAAAGCTTAAGCCTATATTCTGTCAGCATTGTTTCTGAACTCTGCTCAGACCTATATTCTGTCAGCATTGTTTCTGAACTCTCCTCAGACCATGTTTATCATTCATGTTCTGTCTGGTAGGCAAGGCTCTCCAAAAGCCCTTTGAGGAATTTGAAGAACTGAGACAGATTTTTTTTTTACTATTTTCTTACTTACATATTTATCAAGACTAGTAGCAAAATTAGATTTGTAGACTACCTGAAGGGTTCTTGCCCATCATTGCTCCCAAGCAGCTGCTATGCATTGAAAGATTTTTTGGTGGTAGGTTTGGGTTTTTACATTTTTGTTTTCTTTTTTTTTTGGTGGGGGTGGTGGTGATGAGTGGGTTGGGGTATGAGGGGTGGTGGTGTCAAGTTCAGCCAGAAGTACAGTGCTTATCTTGAGAGTCTGAAAAACAAGATGCCAAATGCAATACTACTTACTTAGAAAAACAAATGCTACCTGAGAGTATGAGCTTTTACCTTAGGGCTAACGATCTGAAGACACAAACTAAGCCAGCTCTTACCAGCTGAGAACACCCTATACCAACAAAAAAAAACAAAAGAAGATTTACCCTTCAATGAAACTAGGCATATAACCACAGGCAGAACCGCAACCAACCAGAATCCAGGATGAACCCTGCCTTGGACATGAACTTGCCTTAGAACAATGAAGATTAACACACCACTGGCCATACGACCACATCACCTGCATGGGACAAGCATGCAGTGATCCTGCATCGGACAAGTACATACCAATTATGTGAGCAATAGTAACTGATTAGCCCACTCCTTAACATGAGTAATTTGACTGGTCTACACAACTGTATTGTAACATATATAAACCCTGCTTTCCTTTGTATGGGGGGCACCATGCATTAGGCTGGGGCACTACCATGCGCATAGCTAAAATACACAAGAATAAATTCCCTTGGTAATTCTATGTTAAGTTTCCTTGCCTCTCTCCTTAGCCAGTGAAAAACTGGCTTTTACAAGGGTCAGGTAAGGGAACAGAGAGCACCTGTGTGCAATCTGACATGCATTTTATTACTTCAGGTTAACTTCGTAACAGAAAACGACCTACCACCTTCATTCATATGCAGTGTGGCTCATCTCCGAGAGCTAAACATGTTTGCCCCTCTCAGATTAGACAAGGGCATATGAAGATTTTAAGCCCTGCAGATTTAAATTCTTTTCTTGAAATGCTCTTGCAAAACTTTTCCCAAGTATTTTTAATACTGTACAGAGATTATTTTAGCTGAGGAACATTTTAGTCTAGCCATTTGAAGATATGAGAAATTCAGAAACTTATGAAATATTCTACTGAGAGGCAGGCCAGCCATTTACTTTCTGAAGCGTTACAACATTTGGTACTCAAATATTTTTCCTGTCATATAATTTTACAGATTACATCTGTATTTCAAATGCAACATCAGGGTGCCTTCTGCTGAGTTTGCTATACACTGATGTACTTCCTTGAGACATTACTTTTTACAGTGTTCACAATGAAGTGGTCAGTCCTAATGATTCCAGTCAGCAATAAGGGACTGTTCTTGCTAATCATTCCTGTGCAGTACAGAGATACGATTCTCAACTTCAACCCTAAATGAAATACCACATTCTATTACACTGCACCACAAAGCACAGTGCAGTCTGTTAGAAAATGAGGCAGTGATCATGTAGTGACCGTGTATTGTAACTATTATATGAGCTATGACTATGATCTGGTCTTGAGTATCCTATGGGATAAATATACCCCTAAAGATAATACATTATGATAAAGAAATAAGCATGCTCTCCAAATATAGGACTAACTATCTAGTACATACAGGTTTGTCCCCACTACAAAGTTTTCCAAAGTCATTATTACTTTTTGCTTAAGAATTCCCTAACACGTAGTGGTAGAAAGAGGAGGACATGCTGGATTTGTCATGGGAGTACATTTATTCCAAAACTTTACATACATCGGTGGATTAACCACAAGAAAACTAAATATTTGCAAATAGGATAGAGATGCACACAACACTGGGGTCTTATTTGTTTGGTGGGGGAGATGGAGGTGCTTGGTTTTGTGGATTTTTGTTTGTTTGAGGTTTTTTATTGTTTGGGTGCAGGTTTTTTGATTGGTTGTTTTTTTTTTTTTTTTTGTGAAGATCACAGATCCAGCAGTAGATATCTTGCAGCAAACTAAGCAACCCTGATATCCTTCTAGTCTATGCTGGTATTATCAGTAGCAGGTAAGATTCACATTCACAAACTTTTAAATAAATGCAAGCAAATGACAAAGCCTGATTTAGGATAGATGTAAAACGTGACATAAGAAAAGTGAAGGCAGCTACATCAGTAGCTGTTCCACACAATCAAACTCAGCAAAACAAGTGGAAATCCAACAGAGACATTCTCCTGACTTGCATCTTTATGATAAGCCCCCTTAAGGGTCATAGTACTCCCACTTTAATTGACTGAGAAAATAACTAAACTACATGTAATAAGCCAACTTTTAGAAGAGACAACAAAAGCTTTTGTCTCAGCTTTCATGTGAATTAGAGCAGGCCCTAGGTGAATATTTCTATGTTAATTTCCTCTGCAGGTTTTATAATAAAATCTCTGCCTTCCAAAAGGTAAAAATATTATTTAATCTTTTGGGGGTATTAAAATGCAAAGCAAACATCAAATTCACATTTGTACAGTTAAGAACCTACAGAACTAATCTGAAGTATTCTCCTGCTGACGCTTGTAGGCTGTGAGATTCTGTAGTGTACTAACGTGTATATTTTTGTACTCTAATTGTTAACACAGGTGTGTACCACTGACATCCATCTGCAACCTTACTTATTATTTGCCTTGAAATTTAAGTATAGGCAGAAAAGTAATCCTCAGGAAAAGGGAGAAAAAAATTAATTTGTGTTCTTTTTAAATATTTAATCTATATGTGATACACATTTTGGAAGAAAATGGGAATTTATGAGCAGAGTCTTACTACACACATTACTCCAATTTAAGAGAGAGAATGCGGAACTTAACACTCCTATTTCTTTTTACATTTCAAGGAGAAGAGAAAGATATTCTACATTCTAACAGCTAGTTATAACACTTCACATTTGACTGCAAAATTGCTCAGCCCCAAACACTTCTCATCCTGAGACTAAGATTAATCAACAGTGTTTGGTATCAAACAACTCCGCATTTTTGAAAAATCCGGCTATACATTTTCATGTCAAAAGGGGAACTGAGCTCTTTGCCAGTACTATTGCCAACTGGCATGCTGACCAGACACGTATCTGACAAGAATCGTCACTCAGTTATCTCACTGAAAATCCCCTGAATTTTGAGGTTTTGATTACACTCTCTATGATCTATACTCTGAGACTGAGGGTGAGTTTCACCACAGATTGATGGGATTTAAGGAACTCATGAATTCTTGCTGTTTATCCTCCTGCAAAACAGGATCAACTACACTTGCAATTCTCCATGACAGATAGTTTTCTAACCTTTTCTTAGTTAAGTCACTGCTTTGCAATGGACACCTCATGAGCAGGGGAGACATTCTTCTATATGGGCACATATAGAAGATACTATACTTATTGCACCCCACTGTGCTAACTTTTTAGAGCATAAAAACATCTACATGACCAGACTGCATCACACCAAACAGCCAACTACCATAATATTTTCTTTCCAATAGCAGTCAGTGGCACATGGGTTAGAAAAATCCTGTAAAAACTGAATATGGAAAGAGACCTCCCTCATATTATTCCCCAAAATTTCAGCAACTGCAGTCCAGAGCTTTCTGACATTACTGTCAATATTTTTATTTTTTTTTAGACCTTCTAATGCCTTTGGCTTGCATAACATCCTGTGAAAGTGTTGCAGTTTATTTATTCATTACATGAAAAGAGGGAGTTGAATAATCATCCCATAATCACTTTTTCTGTACTATTGATGATTTTATATTCTTTATCACATTTTAATTACAATAGCCTCAGGTCACTCTGTCCCTCCTCACAGTTAATCGCACAGGATTAAGTCTTACCGGTTTGCTGGCTGCTCCCCCTCTCAGATTTTTTTGACTCATTATTTGTGTGTCAAAATAAAACTTTGCATTTTTCCAGTAATAAATAGTATCCTTTATACATTTTCAGACTGTATCTTAAAATTGGCAAAAATCATTTGGACTTGTGGTTTTTTTTTTTCATTCAATGTACCTGCAGCCATGGAAATCTAATGACTGTAGGCTATGATCTATCTTCTAAAAAAACCTGACTGCAGTATTGACTGATATCAAATCAAAGAACTCCAGGAAACTTTTCTTAATATGTTCTTGTTTTGACAATAAATCTCTGATTAAAAAAAAAAAAAAACAAACCAAAAACAAAAACATATGGAGAGTAGTTAAGACCGTTTTGTATCCATCTTGGCGTATTTCAAATTGTATTTAGGGTATGGATCCCTGGGCTGCTTATGAGAATGTCAGGTAAAAAGATTTACTAAAATCATTATCATTACTAAAAGGTGAAAATTGCTGCTAACATAACTGCTGTTTCAGACACTCTCCTTTGTCTGCAGCACTTGCTAGTGTGCTATAGAAGGAAACTGGATCAATTGACCTAAATCCATAACTGTTATTCATCTCCTTGTTTGCCTGTTAGTGATACTAATAGTTTTTGGTTGGGGTTTTTTTTGTGGGTTTTTTTTTTTTTTTTTTTTTGAGAAGTGACCTGAAGTTGATCAATCTGCAACTCTCAAGATTTCCTTCCCTCCCCTTCTCTTTTTAAAGATCAACACCAAATTCTCCCTTTACCAATCCTCTGGTACCTCAACTATTCCCCAAACCTTAACTGCTTTAGAGATCACTGTCACCTCTTAAGTACTTCGACAGAAGCTTATTGGGCACAGATGTATAAAAGCCTCTAAATTACAATTAGAAACTGTTAATGTATTCTGTGCTGAGGACTTGTGTGTTTCTCAGTGGCTAGCAATGCTTAATAGCCCAATGATGCGTTGGGTTTTTTTGTCCCTAGACCTAAGATGGATGAGGAAAAGAGGGGAAAATGCTTCAGCCACACCAGCATATCACGCTGCTCTTTTACCTCTCTTCTGAATATTAGCTAGATGCTGTATTGGCTTTTCTATTAGCATTAGTCTAGTTGTTACTCTTTATATTCCTTAGAGACTGTCTGTCTTTGTGCTTTGGCTTTTCTCATTGGGTATTGAGCAAATTTTTCTGCTTTCCCCTATCACTTCTCCAAAATGACTGTGCACGTAGACATGCAATATACGGGTGTACTTGTTACAGACTTCTTTGTGGCTAGTTCCATAGAGTAAGAACATGTACCTGTCCAGAAATTGCTTTGCAAATTAAAAAAAAACAAAACAGAATAAAAACAAGTTTTAAATATTTCAGTTCCAAAATAAAAGCCAATATGGGGGTGTGTGTGTGGTTTTTTTGTTTTTGTTTGGGTTTTTTTTTGTGATACCTCTGGGTGGGGGAAATAATTTTCAAACCTTACTGTTTCAATCATGACTGGGACAGTAATAACTTTTTTCACCACCATATTTCCTGATTTCTAATAAACTGATTAGAAGATCATATGTCCTTTCTCGTAGTGAAGACCATGAATATGGACCATGTCAGCTACATGGTTGCCTAGTTACATAAAGCCTGTAACCCAGCAGTACATTCAACACCTCTACTAAGTTCTCTTGAAAAAGGTAGAATCCATAAGTTATCACTGCAAAGGAAGCATATAGGTATGTCTTGTTCCTTCAGGAAATCAAGACAAAAATCCTAGGTTAATCAGCTGCAGTACATAGCAAAAATCTATCTTCGATGCTGGGCAACTGGTTAAAGATAATAGAAAGACTTTATACTTATTTCACACACACAAAAAAAAACCCAGCAGTACATTCTGTGTGCTAAGTGAAAAATTTTCAATGGAATTATTTTCTTTATAATTTAATAACTTTTTACATTATTGAATTATATATACTTTTTGTCAACAGGCAAGCAGTTTCTGCATAAATTCCTTTTTCTCCAAATTCCCATTCTTGTCCTGATAAAACAGGAACACCAAAACCAATAAAAATAATTTTATTCCTATGCCTCCAGCATTTTCAGAAGCTTTACATCTCAATTTGAACTAATGCAATAAAAAAAACTGCATCGCTAAAATCCATTGCAAATACAAATTTTCTATCCAACAGCCACATCCACAAAAACAACAAAAAGAATCGCTGTTCTTTTAAACACTCTGTCCCCCCCAAAATCCACATGGTGAGCTTTATTAATTTGCTGCAGTGCAAACTAACAGATAAAGAGGTGTCAATTTGTTTTTTTGGGGGGGAAGGTGGGGGCAGGGAAGGGAGAGGAAGGGTGGTGGTAGCTGCAGTGGAGCAGATTATTATGGATAGGACTTCAAAATACAGATCAAGTGGCACAGATTTGCTTGCACAAGAAAGCCACAGGCCCATTTTAAAAAGCAGAGCTTTATTCTGCCCGTACTGCCACAATTTTAAATTCCTGTCTTTGCAATCTTAATAGACATTTTTTATTTACAATATCCTTACTGTTTTTATCCACTGATTAACAGAACATTTTCTCTAAAAAGAGAAAATCTTTCTCTTCCTACTATCTCCTTTTCTAGGCTATCTCCCCATTTATTGCTCATTACAAATTTGAATTTATGCCATATGCACACTGCAATGACATACATGAAAATCATTGGGAAGGCACATGATTAATTACTGGCCAGCACACAGCAAAGTGGCAGGTAAGTCCCAAATGAGCAACGGGAAAATATTTTAAGACATGCTTTGTAGCACCCCTTGAATTGAACCCCAGGAGAAACACTTTGGGGAAGCTCAAATTCTCACACCATTGAGATTAATCTAAGTGGGAGCACAGAAATGAGGGAAGATGCCTTCTGAAGATAGAACATTTCCACCTCATCATCACAGAAGAAGACGCGAAAATCATCACAAGACGCGAAAATGATTAAAGCTTTCTTCCTTTGCCTGCATGAGTCACTAGTGTATTATTCCCATGCAAGACCTGATGGAAATTCTTCACACTGGTAGTGCGCTCACCATCTCTCTGTCCAAATCCTTTCCTCTCTCCTCCCCTTCCCTCCTCAATGCAAGTTCTTTACTAATACAAAGGGGAAAGAGTCAGGTATCATAATACAGATCTTGAGTGATCCCCACTACTTATTCAGCAATTTAAGAAAAAAAAATTCTTAAGAGAATATGTAGGGGGTTGTTTTGTGGTTTGTTTTTTTTTTGTTTTTTTGTTTTTTTTTTTTTTTTTAATTCTCACTCTCCCACCGTTGGCAGAAATAAACCAACAATCTCAGGAGTTGTAGACAAGGAGGAAGCTGGACATGCAGGCAGACTGTACATTCACACTTACAATATACAAAAGCAATACTAATAATCTAAGGTAAAATGCAAGCCAGCATCTCTGGAACATGTCAGAACATGAAGTTATTGCCGAATAAAACCTCTTCTGGTTTAAAAGCACTGAACTAGAAAGTAACATTCACTTAGCAATACATCAATAGGGATTTCTTTTCCCCCCTCCCTTTTTCCCTGACTAATCCAGTCAAACTTAATTGGACTTAGATTGATTTAAAAAGCAGCTTTGACTTAGTTGTCTACTGATCTTCTACTTTAAAATGTTTTGATCTAGAAGACATACGTTAATAATGATATGATAAGAAGTCAATAAGGGTCTGATTTTGCTGGATTTCAACTGAATAACATGACAAGTATAAAAGCACTTTTAATTTAGGTCCCCATTGGTTTTAAATTCTATTTGTTCTATCCTGTGAAGACTAGTTCTTTTACATTCTAACCCATCCAATTAATAAGACAGTTTCCATCCTGCATCTCTTTTGTCAGTAAGTAATTCACATAACTCAATTACTTCAACTGGAATATGGCTAAATCTTACTCTGCTCCCAAAATTCCAGAAAACTATTTTGATGGAGATGATTAGAAAGTGCATTCATAAATGAAGCTTTTCAGCTCCTATTCTATGTTTTATATATTAAATTCTGACATTTTGAAATAAAATTCTGGAATCTAGACCAGTCTTTCTTTAGGTTACCATTTGGATGCCTCTCACTGGAAAGAATGTTAGTAGCTGTAACAGTGTCTGGAGAAGATCTGAGGATTGTAGGTCATCTTAAATACGTATTTATTATACAGTTGTTTCTGACTTTCAGTGCTTAAGACTCCCAGTGTTAAATTTCTATAGCTCAACACCTACCAAGAGATTAACAGGATTGTGCTGAACATCTTTCACCCTTACTCCTGAAATAAAGGATATCTAAAAGGAAAGCTTTCATTTTCCTGTTTGTATGTAAAACTGAGAAAGTTACAATACATCAGCTGACTATACAGGATGGGGAAAAATTGAATTTCTTTCAGACTAAGGTTTATTATTACAAATTGTTTGAATAGGACATGTGCCAACAGCTTGATAAATGATATTTCTTTCCCTGCCCATTCCCCCAAAAATTCTCAGCAGAAGTGAAATTATTGGATGTCAGTATTGCCTAAAAAAAACAAGTCAAAAACTTACTGAATATTTTCAATTTCAGCTGTTTTCAAAGAGGGATGAAAAGGAAGTATTTTCAGTTTGCAGTAAGTTTTTGTTTTGAAATAACTCTTAAGAAATCGAGACCAATCTTTTTGAAATTTTTCATAGTAAAGGTTAACCTGAAATACTTTTTTTCAATTTGCTGACTCAAAGGTGTGAAACATGGATTCCCCCCTCCTCCCTGAAGACACACATTAAACAAGCATGGAATGGGAGCGCTGTATCTTATCACTTGATGGTTTAGAAAGCTACTGAGCCAAGAGTGATCCTGCTTCAGAGTTGGTGCTTTCACATTTTAGTTCGATTAGCATCAATGCTAGTCTTTCATAATTTTGGGGAAGTAATTTAATCCCTGACTCATTTCCCATGTGTAAAATAAAAAAAAAATATTGTTTGCAAGACTTTGTTTCTTGTGCCAAAAATAATATTAACAAAGTTGAAAAACTTTCTCATTATGCCTTGAACAATCCGACTTTGGCTATTACACAGTTCTCTATTATATGCACAAACAAATAAGTATCTTTAAATATTTATTTCAACATACATAATCTTGATAGTTTGCAGATTTAATCAGATTCTTACAAATATTTCTGTATCTTAAAATATTATTATATATGACTATATTTACACAATTATTTTGGACTCCAGTTCCCTCCGAGTCATTTAGTTTGGACAAGTTTGTAATCTTTGGAATTTATCTATCCTTGCACTTAACTCTTGGCAAATCTGTATCTGCTGAACACCGTAACAATTGTGACATGGGTTATTCTAATATGAATCTGGAACAAGAGGTCATCCAGGGAGGCTTCCATCAAAACTGGAGCATCTCTGTGGAAAGTTCCAGCTGTCCAGTACCACAAGCTGTTTAACAACATGGGTTATTGTCAGAAAATGCCACACAGCTTTAGTGAGTGTTCCTCAGAAACCAACAATTTTTTCTTCCCCCGAGTCTTTGCCTACTTGCTGTAATTAAAAGAATGTCAGAATCTTTGCCAGCGTTTTAACAGATTTGATTCTCCCATAAAAAAATGGGGTTATCATCCTTCTGACATTTTACAATGGGAGTAAACTCAGACATTAGACACAGACATTGAGAAAGAAGATTTGGTTACTAAAACAGAACTTCACTTAGCAGAACAGTCAGGATGGTTCCTTCTGTTGTGGCTTACTCCTTTGATCAGTAACCAAGGGACACTGTATTTAGTGGTTCTCATCTGTACCATGCTATTACCTGGAGCTTTGAGCTAAGACAGCTTTCACTTTTGATTTTTTTCTTGACCTCCCCTTCTGCTAATGACACCATTTAAAACCAGTTAATGGAAGCTGGAGAAAGCCTGCCACTTGACATATTTAGCACTGAAGAAGAAGAATAAACTCTGCAGTACTGGCTAATAGAATTGACTTGCTATTTGGTTGTCCGCTTCTTGCCAACCTAAAAATCCTGTTTTGAACCTACCTCTGGAAAATTTCTATTATGAAAGCCTATAAATTCAACAGTAAGTGATCGTTATTTCTAGCACAAGAGCTCATCCCCTTGAATTGTTCTAGGTTCACTTATGAGAAGCATGATGACACCTGTGGCACTAACCATACTCAACTGAATCAATACTATTAACACAGTAAATTCAAAAGGGGCAGGGTTAGCTGGACTTCTGCCAGAAAAAGAGTAGTAAGTTCCTAAACTGATAGGTTAAGGCATTTGGATTAGCCTTGCTTACTATGCTTGGAAACTCCAACCCACAGCAACTAATGAGATCATATTTTTTCTAGTCAGAACGGAAAGGCAGACTGTTCAGATGTCCAGGTGTTGATGAATGACTTTCCCAGGTCGTGAACATTTTCTTCGTCTGCAGAGAGATAAATTTAAGGTCTCCTAAGGTTGAAATAAATGCCTATTTCAGAAGAAGCACTTAAAACATTTACCACAATGTGGGGGGCATATTAATGCCCATTCTCAGCCTCATTTACTGCTGGGGCTTGAACCAGTCTCCCCTATCACAGGCAAGTGCTGTAACCACTGAGACACCAGCAAATCTTTCATGGCACGTGCAGAATACGCTTAATAGAAGAGACAGGGAGTATTTGATAGTGAAATTTCTTGTCAAAACAAGAAAGGCATTCAATTCAGCTATTTATCTAAAGCTGTCTGAAGGAACATTTACACTAGTTCCATTTATGGCCTATATTTCAGAGCACTCAACAACTTAGTGATAAGGACACTCATTGGATTTTCAAAATTGAATATATAGTCTCTGGTCCAAATCAGCTATAGAAGTGTCTTCAGCCTAAAGAAGTACCTGCATTTCAGACGAGCTTTATATTCCAGTACTTACTATCCTTCTTTTCCTTCATCTGAATAATCTTGCAGTTTGCTCCACTTCTCCACCCCCATGCCCCCCCTAGTTTTTGGAAAAAATGCAATTCGCTGCAAGATTTTCAACAATGCGTAGGTATATAAAGACACATACAGATACAATGCCGATAGGCAAGCGTATAGCAACCTCTGTTTAACAGCTGATTAGTAGAGAAGCATGTCTCGGCGCTCTGAAGAGACAGTACTGGTACCATTTCTTTGATTTCCAGAGACTACAAGTGTTTCTCTGCCTCTTGCTGTGCACAAATCAGTTTGACTGTGTGTACAAAAAACCTCATAGCTATAATACTTGAATTACACAACTCCTCCACATTTTCTTGCTCAGAATTGTGCTTACAAGAGCATACACCAGGTAGTAGCATTTTAACTGCTAGGAACTACACAGTAGTAAGAGAGCTGAGAATCTACCTTATGAAACCTTAAGGTAACCTTAGACAAGAGAGACTGAAAAGTCAGTGGTTCATTACTTATCTGCTGCAGTACTGTGACAAAAGATAGATCTAACTTCCTTCCATTTGCCAAAAAAAATAAAAAGTTAATAGTTAATTTACACATTTTCTCATATAACTTCAGATGAAGAATATACAGCATGTTGGGGAAAAAAAGGGAAATAAGTGTATAGGCTTTTTTTTAGTAATAGCAAAAAAAAAATGACAAAAGCATTTGTGGCTCACTAAGTAGCTGCCTTAAGTCTTCAGAAATCAAAGATTTCTATCGGAGAGTTGACTTTTATACTGTGAGCATCTAAAAATTAAAACTTTTCTTTTCCTTGCTACCACCTCTTTTTAGTCCATCACCACTTTTCAAAACAGCTTTGGTTTATTTCTTCATTTTTTTTAGTCCCCTCTTTTTTGCCCATTCTCACAGGCAACCTCTTTCTATTGTTTATCTTTATTCCCTTTCTTTGCAATTTACCCAGAGAAAAATTCTCCTCTTTATTCAGAGGAATCCAAAAACCTGTTTGAGACTTATATCTAAGTTTCAATAACACGTACATACATGTTATTGAAACATGTAGAACTGCCTCCAACAGACCTCTCTAAAACTTGGACAAAGTATAACCCCTCATAGTCCCTGCACTTAAATGATAATCTCTTAGTATAAGCAAACCCTGGATTATTTCCAAGACAAGCTGATGCTGCAGACTATCCCCTCCCCCCACCCATGTGAACAGTGCTAATGCTCAGTGCTTCAGTGGTGGATGATGTTCCATACTCTGCATTTGTTTCACAGGGAGAACACTGAAATTGATATGTTTCTTCACTCACAACATGCAGATTAATTGTGTGGTAATTCTACCATTCTGTTCAGCTCAAAGCATTTGGCAAACCTCTTATATGGCAACATTGGAATGCCCTCACCTCTGCAATAGAGGTGAGAAAGCAGGGGGTAAAAGTCTTAAGAAAACAAGTACTTTGAGGAAACACTCATTTTTATATAGAAAAGCATCACTGAGATATTATTAACTAGATGGAGAAGGAACCTTGTTTCTCTTACTTGACTTTTTCCAAAGACTCCAGAGCAGTTAACACTTTGGTGCTTGACTCACTCCCAGCAGGAGGAAGAAAGGACTTCTACTCAAACCTGGCCATTTTAGAATCTCTGTTTTAAGTTCAATTCTGAGGTTAGGACAATACTCAATTCCAAAACAGTAAACCATGTTAGCAGGGTATCTGCTCAGAGAAAAGTGTATATTGGACTTATCAGGGATCAGAAATTATAGAGAAGAGGAATGATTTTTAGTGTTCAATGCAAGTATTAACTGTTAGATTTTCTTTTTTTCTTCTCTGTTTCAGGTACATGTGTACCTGAGTCAATATGTTACGAAAGTAGAGGCCAAGAAGAGGCACATAACTTCATCCAGACCTGAGAACCATAACATTAGTTCTTTGACCTACATTAAATATTGTCAAAGAAAAGCTCCGTTCTTCCATAGTCACTAGGAGCTTTCTGAATCCCTTGAAATTTAAGTATCATGATTAGTACTATGTGACCAGCCTAAAATATACAACAGTAAGCTGAGCTCTCCCAGAGTATTTCCCTGGTAATGTCCAACACCAGAAGGAAAGTGAGATTTATTTTTTTTTTAAAAAAGCACGAGAGAAAGGAAAACATGCCCTTTCTAAATCAAGTCAGAGATTACTAACAACTTTATTCCTATCTCAGAAACAGTGGAACATTCAGCTACAGAGCCACACAGGTACATGAACAGTATGCCTGGCAAAGAAAAAGCAAAAATGAAGATTGTAATTTAAAAAGCGTGCAGCCTAGAAGACAGTGCTTGTAAGTGGACTTATCTTGGAGTCAAGAGCCAAAAACATTTCTTACAGCTGGTGATGACAGAAAGTGAACATATGGAACAAGCGAGGAGAAAGATGCTGGTGGAATGAAGAACATTTGGAAAGCTAAATCATATTACAAGAAGTAATTTATCAAATTTTCAATCAGCATGCCCTTCCTGCAATGACTTATGGATGAGAATCTTGAAAACTTGCTAGAAAAGAGGAAGGGAAAAAACACAACAAACCAGATAAAAGTTACTAGGGACCGAGAAGTAAAAGAAAATAAAAATAGCAATTGCTGTCCAACCTAGGACTGAGCAGTCCTGGCCACCATTACATGTTAAGACTTTAAAGGCAAAAGCCGCCACCCATTGCTTCCACTGTCTCTGACTTCTGCTGACACAGATCCTCTTTACCAGAGAAAGCCACAACCCTTTATTATTGGACACACACATCTAAACAATTCAGAACACCACTCAAAAGAGAAAAGTGGTATGCATTAAAAAAAGATCTGGATGTTCCTATAATTGAATTTTACTGTAAAGTTAAATGAATGTTATGTCCTCATTTTATGCCAGACACAACGAGTAGACCATCTTTCAGGAGCAAATAAATAAAAAGGACAGTTAAAAAAAAAAAAAGATAAAACCTAATTTGTCAGGACTGAATTAAAAAAGTCTCAAACATGAAACACATAGATCATATACACGCAAAGAACAGTTCAGTGTTTAATCGCTTTTGCTAGTGATTAAACAGGAAGAATTCCTATCTGGCAGAGTGGCTCCCTGAGCTTCTTGTACCAGTCAAATGTAAAGCAAGGGCAATACCCTGTATTGTACCACACCAAGGAAGATTACACGGAAGGTCCTAAATTATACACAGCAGGTAAGAATGCACAAGCATCAGTTACTGCAAATTAGGTGATACAAGTTAATTTCTTGGAGAAGAGCTGTTCTTGACAGGAAGCCCAGGAGCAAGAGGACCTGAGCAATCATTTGACTTGCCTGACTACATTTATTTTTACCTCTGGCTGTTCCCAGAACTTCAAGGATGTGGCTCTATAACTAATATGATTTTGAAATGAACTAAACATTCGGTGTTCACACACATCTCTGAGAGCTACAGACTACAGGGGGAGGCTAAATAACCAACACAGAAACTGATAATTAGCTTCTAGACTGGCTACCCCATGAGACTTGTTTCACCACTCATGCTCACATGACTTTCTATAAAGCAACGGCACATTTAGATGCAAGACTGTGATCTGCAGCAGGTCTAGATAGAGAGGCAAAATGGAGAAGTAGAAGGAACCAAGAGGAGTCAGCAACAGTCCCTGTATTTTGAATAACCATCCTAAGACCCAGAAGCCAAGAGGTCAGTCTTGCTACTACACTGAACATCTTACTAATTAGAAGCAAGTATTTTACATGAATGACACAATCTTTTCCAATATCTTTTCTAGATAGGGATAGAAGTTCCAGGTGTGCTCCTGCCAAAGACTATGAAAACAAATTTATGTAGTATAGCGAGAAAGAACCTGTAATTTATTCCTTTTGTCAATCACTGCAATTCATGAATCGCCATGGCATGTAGCAAAATATCAAGTGCAAAGAAAGAACATCTCAAGTCCTCAGCACCATCTTTGAGCCAGATGAAGTTTGTCATTGCTGAACTTTTATAGACTGAGACTCCAGGTAAAAATACCCCAAAACACAAAGTATTCATTATTTTAATGAGATTAACATTCTAATGATATGTCACTGGAATAACTCATAAATTAAAAAAAAAACCCAAAAAGAGAGGATGTAACAGTTCCAGTTAAATGGAAAGCAGGCCTAGCAGTAAAATTAACCCATTCAATCAATGAGAGAGTTTGCAAGCCATTTTCCTGATATGTAATTTAATCTTACAGACTATCTAAAACTTTCAGGCCAAATGTCCAAAGAAAAGAAGCTGGTGGTATTTATATTGGAATTTTCATAATGAAGGGAATATATATATTCATATGGCATAGGAATGCCTGGAGTCCAATAAGCCTTGGAAGGAAGTGATAACTGCTCTAAAGGGCATCATCAACAATGATATCCCCTTAACCTTAGAGCTACGTATTTCTGTTTGCAGAACGTATAAAGACATTTACAGATCTATTGGGAAACTCCAGGATACAGATTTAAAGGCAGCACCAGGTAGCTGGTAGCTGGATTTGAAGGCGGCAAAGATTTGCTCTTTATAGCTTGCTAATTCCTTTTAGTTCTGCAGATGTGGAATATGCATTAGAAGTTAACATTTCACAGTCACACTTTGATACTTAGAAATCGATCATTAAGTATTATCTCCCTCCTCCACCAAAAAACCCACATATTTAGAAGCCAATAAAAGGAAAAAACAGGACTCAAGGTATTCATTACAAATGCAAGTATATTAAGCACAGCAAATTGCAGCATAAAAATCAATTTCTGCTTGTTATGAGATGAATCCCTAAAATTATTGTGAAAAGCTTTCGTTTAACTTTAAAACATTTGTTGGCTAGGGTAACTTCAAGACAAAAATATTTTTATCTGGGTGAGAAATATGACTCCATCATTTTGTTATACAGCAGCACAACCTGCTTGCTCATCATATACAGATCTCTATAGTGAAGAGTAGTCAGAGTTATCACTATGGTAACACAGGTGCAACACACCAAGCTTGCATAAGTTTCTCCTCTCATTCCCCCTCTTTTTATTCAGTTAAGTTTAGTGAGTTTAGAGTCAAAGGAAACCAACAAAGAGGATGTCCCAAAGGGGAACATGACCTGAGAACGCAAGTAAAGAAAAGAAGTGGAAGTAGTTATCCTGGATTAATGGAAAGGAAAATCGGAGGCAGTTCTCAGAAGTGTTTCTTGGCTACTGCTCATTTTAATTCAATCATTAATATTGAATAATAGCCAGAGAAAGTACCCTCTATGACCTAAGTGACAAATTTAAACATAAAAACAGAGGATGGCCAATTCCTTAACACGCTTCCTGGCTAATGATACTCAGACAATGAACTATACAAGAGAGAAGAAAGCAAACTGTATAAATAGATGTTACAAGCCTGGTTCTGCTTGCTTCATTCCTGGGCAGTCCCATTACACCTCTTGGATATGTTTGCATGAGTAAAGTGAAAAGCATTGGCTCTAAATCAGTACAAGACACATACAATTAATCCCAACCTTAAGGATCATATATGGCAATGATACAGTGGTCCTTGTGAAATACTGGAGAATTTCTTTACTACTTCAAAAGAACAAAGAATGCTGCATCATGATCTACATTTGTAGAAGATTTATTAGAAATGTGAACTGAAGTCAAGCCTTTTACTGGTCCCCATTTTCTGGTCAGTAAATCTAATGGCAGGATACCCTTTCCAAATGCAATAATATTGATCTGGGCAATGCAGCATCAGTAAATTAAAGATAGCTTTTAGAACATTTCTTCATGCCATAGGAGGCATATGCAACAAAAGACCGCAGACCTGATATTCAAAGCCACATCTATAGTCAGGGCTACACAGAAGAAAGTACAATGGAATATAACAAAGATTCAAAAGCTTAGAATTGTTATTTGTTTCAAGAAATAATTTCTCAACGTCCAAGACCAAACATTCCAGTTTTATAATTTTCACTAGTCAACTAAAAGTTATTAGGTGGCCTTGCAGGCCCAAGGTCAACATCACTAACTAGATGTAGGTTATGGCATTTTACTGCAAAAGCAGATGGCAAACGCACAAGGTTGTTATTTATTTAGCTTGCAGTGTTTTTATCATGAAACTCTGCTATTCTGCATCAGTTCTGTGTTCTCCCTTTTGGCATTCAAGGCAAGCAAAGAAATCAATCAATAGTTTAAGGGGAAGACAGCCATCCCATATCACAGTGAAATTCTTTCAGACTCCTGTGGAACAGAAGTCTTCCTTGAGAAGTCCACACATTCTCTCATCCTGTACTGAAGGGAAAAAGAGCTTCTTGTATTCCATCCCAGAAGGGTTATTATTATCTGGCTGACAGCAAGGTGATATTAACTTCAAATGCTATTTTCTAGGTCTGGAAAACTGTGAAGGGAGAAGTGGAGAGATGCTGAAGAGGGACCAATCCATCTATTCCTAACTATAACTTTTTGGAAACAAGATTCACAAACTGGAGCCAGTGGAAATTGTCCTGTTGTATCAGAAATAAGAAACAGGAAAACACCAAGATATGTATAAGCTAGAGTTTCCAAAATACATCCCTGGACACCGTGAAGAAAGAGAAATGTCTGCAAGTTATCAAACCCATCTTGACTAGAGAGTTTTACTTAATGTAATTTATTGCCAGTCAACACAGACTTTTGAAGACCGAGTCTGGTATCGAGTAAAAAACACAAACCCCAAACCTACAATTAAACAGACACATAGGAAAAGACCTTCTCTCCAGACTCCACTATGACACCTCCACTCTCCCCTTCTCAGTCTCCATCTCGTCGTTTTTGCTACGTGTTACAGTCAGTCCTTCCCTAATCCCGTCGGTGTGGCAATGGGCAGTTCAGGAGGTTGGGGTCAGTGCATAATGGCTGCTTTCTGCCACTCCTTGCCTCTGACTTGTTTTCCTCCACTGTTCTTTACTTCTAAATTGTTTTCTTCTGCTCTAGTGCAAGTCACCCACAGGCCACAATCCCTCAGGGTTGTTCCTGCTACAGCACACGTCCTCCATAGTCCCCACTTACCATCCAAGGTACCCCTGCTCCAGAATGAAGCGTCTCCTTCTAAGACTGTATCTCCAGCTGCGCGCCCCACAATGTCTCCTCCAAAATAAGTTTGTCACCATTAATTCTATTTCCTTAATAAATTCTTATTTTGCTCATTTTCACCTTTAATTATTAGAAGGGTTAATTCTCAAAAAAAAAAGTGTACAAGTTTCTTGAAGAGATGGTATAAGAAAGAGACCTTATTAATGCTCTCATAAAAAAGGAGGTATAAGCGCACGCCTTTACAGAGCACAAAAGCAAAGTCTTCATGAACAGCCGAGTATAAAACAGGTTCACTTATTCTCCTCTTGATGGATACAATGGCTGTGGCTCAGTGTAATCCTTTAAAAAGACTTGGAACAAGCTAGATATGACATCTGCATTAAACATTTAATCTGCATTAAAATACAGACAGACATTGAAAGTAGCCCAGGGGGTATTTAGATTTGACCCTGGAAATCAATGAGCAAATTTTAATTCTAACCTTGAGTTCTGAAAACACCTGGATAATGGTAGAACCCTTTTCACTTTACAGTATTTAATAAACAGATTGCGCCATAAGCAGAAATATAATATAATATAATCAAGTAAGTATTTTCCAGAACTTAGGGGTACTAACTTAAAATTGCTTCCACCTCTGCCTCATACAGCACAACCTTGCTGCCCTACTTTTCAATTTGCCTACTGCAATCACACATTCTGCTTACGTTACAGAGATAGGTAAACATATCTTGCAAGGGCTTAAGGACAACTATTTCTGTGCTAGTCTGCTCTTTCCTAACCTGAATTCCTCCATGGGTACAGGCCTACTGTTATTTCACTGTTTATTTACACAGATAGCAGTAGAGTGGGGAAAACACAGAAATAAAAACGACACTATATTATTTTTCTTACATTTTTAAATTCTTTCAATATTCATAACACAAAAATGCAAAACGATATCATAAATAGATCCATAAAATGGAGCAGTTTGGATATTTAAAAAAAATAAAATTAAATAGGATACATGTCCCAGGGAAGACGCAATCCAGAAAAAGCAGATATGAAAATGCTATACCATCCTAGAGTATGCTTGAATGCTCTTTGAGAAAGAGTTAATCAGTGACAGGATGAAAATGTTAAGAATTAATATCCGATTTGCCAAAGGAAGACAGGAGCAAAATAAAAGGGTAGTCTTTCAAAGGATGAAACTAATCAAATCAGTACAGATGGATCAATGAAAGATTTGTAAAAAAACGTGAACACTGAACAAATGTGAGGTTGCAGTGAATTAGACATGTGACTCTTTCCAGCTTGGGAAATGGTGATATGTTTGTACAAAGTGCACCAGGTGTGAAGGATTGAAAGTCTTTGTACTTCATTGTTAATGTCACTTGTTCAAAACACACACAGGGACATTCTCCAATAATTTGTAATTTCTGTGTAAGTGGTTGTAGTCTGTAGTGTTTTTTTATCTGTCTCCATCCATTTTGCATTACTTAAGGGAAATCATTCACACTGTTTTAACTATTTTGATGGATAGATTTTTTTTTTGTCAGTTGTAGATACAGTTCCCCCTATTTTGCAAGGCCAAAGCACCTTACAATTACTAGCTAGTGCTCCTAGGACCATTTCCCAGGTCAACTTAAATCAGCAGAACACCCTGTGTTATTGCAAACCAGCCTGCAGACCCCGCTCATCATAATCACTCAGTTTTCATCACCTTCTCCTCCAGGTACAGGTGTATATCATTAAAACCACATGCTTAAAACTATACCAAAACATGATACTCTATTTCAAGCACTTTTCTCTGTCAGAGAAGATGAGAAAATAGGTACACAATGTCAGTTAGACACAAGAGGTATCAGCATAGTATGCGAGCTTATGCAAAAGAAAGCCCAAGCTTAAAACTCATGATTTACACCCATAACTGTTACTTATGGAGCAGAATATGCCTTCAAAATTTCTATTATCATCTGATATATGAAGAACTAGACTTTATACGATCATCCAGTAACTATGTCATGACTTGATTTCAAGTAGGAATGCCATCATAACATACATAAAAAAACCCCACACTATTCATACATACACATATGCATTTTATGTATCTACCTATAAATGTACACCCACCCCTCTGTGACACCCTTCCTGCAGGCCTATATATAGATATATAGATATATATATACCTATATATATCTCTGAGCATCTTGGTCAGGAACTCAATCAAACAAACAAGCTCAATTAACTCCGCACATAGGGAATATATTCTGTGGACACTAGATTAAAGTTATCTGAAGAGTCAATCAACATGTGGACTCTAAGAAGCATGGATACACAGAACTACAGGTAGTGACTTAACCTTACATTTGAAAATTAAGTATTTGTGTTCAAACACAAGTATGCAATGATGTGATACCAGCAAGAAAGGTATCACATCCATTATATCCTCACTGAAATACTATCTGAAGACAGAATGCATTTTCACAGTAGCGCAATCACTTTAGCTTCAAATTGTGTTCTCTATATTCTATAAATATTAAAAGAATACTTGGTATTAACGTAACTCTAACTTTGAAGCAGGCATAACACTGACCTAAGGAAAATGGCATGCACTCCCATCTCTGCCCCAGTGGTATTTGTTTTTGCAGTGCTCTTCCTCTGCAGAATCGTGCTCAATACTGTAACAAAACAGCGTCTCTCACTCCCTTCTGCAGCCCTATAAAAGGAATAAAGTCTTTTTTCCCCAAAGATTCCTGACACTATTGAAATGTACAGCTTCTTTCGTGCTCATTAGCCACAGTTTAGCACATTAACTATGGTTACCTATTGCTTTTGTAGCTCAGAGGTGAGAGCATTACAAGATAACACCACCCAAAGGAACAAGACGGGTATAAACAGACAAGATATCTTCCGTTTGACCTTTTCTTGGGGGGATGCCTTTTAACCTCTCTCTCCTCTTGCCCATTTGTAAGTTCCCTTCCAGAATTCCCCCCGCTCCCTTCTTTTTTGCCCTTCTCAGAAGATTTTTCTTGGCGATGAACGAACTAAGAGAGACAGAAAACACAAGCTGAAATAAGCATTCAGAAAAACTAAATGTTTATGAATCGAAGGGTAGCCACAGTGTTCCAGATCTTGATTCAGAACTCAAATTGCTCATTTTTTTCCTGGTGTCAGGCTTTGTTCCAGGTTCATCTTTAATCCAAAACCTTTGCAAAAAAACCAAAAAAATCCCAACACTCTCATATGGGCAATTTTACAATTGATTAAAAGTGAATAGTTTGTAATAGAATGCTCAGTTGTGGAACTCTGCCACAAGATATTGTTAGGTTTAACTGGATTAAAAAGTGATTGTGTATTCTTGTTATCCATTTAAATGCCCAGAGTTATAAATATCAAAAGAGATGACAGGAGTTCTGAGAAGATTATAAACTGACATGCTTTTGGGCTTAAGCTAATTTTAATGGGGATTTAGCAGAAACCCCCTCTGCGAACAGGTCATTTCATAGTATCTTTCCAAAAGTTTTCTTGTGCCTCTTTGTGAAAGCAGCTTATACTCAACCATCTCAGGGACAGCTATGTCATAGCAGACTTGCTGATTTTATTACTAAATGGTGAGTTTTGTGTATCAAAAAGCTGAATGCCTATGGCTATACCAGATGTCAGGGGTCACTTTACAGCAGCCCATAAGCAGAGGATGCCTGTACAAACAAAAAGTGAAAATCCAGGTAATATCTGTTTAGAAGTTTTCTACACAAGTACAGGTTGTTAGAAAATACCTGCAGGAACAAACATGGGAGAAATAGCTTGGGCAGCAGAAGCTGCAGTTAGCAATAAGGATTGTAATACTTCTGTTAAGCCTACAGTGAGATGCTGTGTTTTGTCAATGAGCCAGGAGCCAAAGAAAGGGTGAGGCCCAAGTCACAAAACTGTATCAGGAATTTAAGGTAGTCTACGCAGGGTAAACAAACTAATTCCAATTGTTCAGGAATTTTGGTAACAGCAGCTTCTGGCTAATCCACAAATAGCTAAAACAGCACTGAACCGCATGGACAGATGTGGAGATGACGACTCCAGGGAAGACAAAGTCCAGGTTAGCTGCACATTTTCCTTTCTACCTCAGTCCTGCTCATTTTGATTCTGCTGCTTCATGCACACTCCGTCAGAAGGAAGGGCACCCCAGCAGGCGGTCTGACAGTGAGAGCACTTCAGAGGCCCAGTCAGACATCTCAAAACTCTCTGGGTCAGCTCATGCCCCCCACTCCCCCCTCCCCGTGGCTTTTTCTTCAGGCAAGCATGTTGTCAACTGCAAGGAAGCCAAGTCAGCCACCAGTGGAGATAACAAGATAACCTCAGAGGAAGGATGACAGCTCAAACAATAGATGGGCATAGAAACACAAAAGTTTCAAAAAAAAAAAAAAAAAGCAGCACCCGTCAGTCAGTTTGATTAAGGGTCCTTGCATTCTGGCTAGTTATAAGGTAGACACTTTCCCAGGGAAATTTCCTGGTCATTTAAATGTTCTTGTTTCAATGCATAGTGGGTTTTCCATTTCAATATAAAGGACCAAGATCATGGTTTAATAAACAGAAATTCACCAGCTATACCCTACATATCTATAGACTCTCAGTACAGTTAAAGTACATGTGAAGTTGTGCTTCAGTCACAAACAAGAAATAGCTTTTAAATAGCTACTTCAGGGGACCAAGAAATAGCTTTATAGCTTTTAAATAGCTACTTCAGGGGATGCTGATAGTCTAGATGCAAAACCAGACAACTTATCACAGGTCACAAAAGCATCCCCTGCTTATGGTCTGCTGTTGTGACCCCTGACATCTGATATAGCCATAGACATTCCTCTTTTTGATACCCAAAGGCTATGGGACAGTACGTTAAACCATAGTGAGAACAACGTAGCAGTCCCAGGACTAAAATCATTAAGTTTATCCCCTGGTAGCTAAACAGTCTGTAATAATTTTCCCATGATACTAATACTTGCTGCTGATGTTAGAAAGAGAGTGGATTTAGATACAGATCTCAGGACAATAAGGATGTCTAAGGTGTGCAGCAGCTGTTAAAACTTCTTCTGAATCAGCTAGTCAGGAGCAAAACTCACATCATATTTGTGTTTCTGGGCTTTTCCTGTGAAATATAATAACCCTGCATAACATAAGGAGAGAACCAGACCCCTTCTTTATTTCCATTTTCGGTGCCTCAAAGTGAGGTCTATCACAAGGCACTTCACCTATGACCCCTCACATAACTTCAGTGCCAAGGGTAAGCACCAGCTCTTTACTCATAACGACCACAGTCATTTGAGGAAGCAGTAATACAAGTCTAGAAACATAAGAGATTTTACTTTCCCTTTAGCTGCATTTAATCAACTTGCCTTCCAATCCATGGTCCCAAAGTCTAGCCTCATTCCTTCCATATTTTTGTTCTAGTCACAAGAAAACAATCACTGATTTACTCTCTGCAGTTATTGCCAAGTGCCCCAACTTCCTAATCTTTAGCTCTGGCTGTAATCTTAGCAAATACCTACAAAATACTTAAATAAGCAACATCATTTTTGCACAAAACATCTTAATATCCCTACTATCTAAAATTATTACTTATTCATTAGATAGCAATATTCACTGAGGACCACGCTTTGTTGTTTTTTTGGGGTTTGTTTTTTAGATGTCATTACAGATTGTCAGATCTTTGGTGCAACAGGGTCTTGTCTTTTATTTTTCTTTGCATGAACAATATCTAGCATACCATAGTCCCATTCCATGACTGGGGACTAACAGACATCACCACAATACTGGCCAACAATACTGATATTTTTGACAAATTGGTCAATCAAGTCTTCAAATTGATCAGTATTATAAAAGGACTTTAAGGCAAGTAAGATAGATCTTTTACAATGAAAACAAAGAATAGTTCATGTAGTTGCAAAAATACCCGATTTTTTATTGTGCTAGCATTTACTAGAAGTTTGAGGACCAAAAGAGAGGCTTTCTATCATTAAAAAGTTAGATTAATAAAGCTGAAAACCTTGCAGTCGAGATTAATTTAAATGCTTCAATTTATCTCAGATTTTAAGGTCATATTTTCTAATTGAAATTACTTGTCAGCACTGACATGGAAGTTATGTTATTTCTTCATCAATTTGAATTTGCAGTGTTCTGCATTGCATTTGTGGCTGAAAAGTTCAACCCAGATGTAACGATTGATTAATTTTGCAATGAGGAAGGCCTGACTCATATCTTGACTAATTGCTTAGTTTGCATTAGTCACTCTAACAAGTAGACAATCTTGCTGATATATCCACAGCACAGTTAGTGCCTCTCTGTGCATACCATGGTATACAAGAAGTAGTGACATTTCTGAGGATTGTCACAAGGAAATTTTTGGGCTTTTAATGTCAATGCAAAATACAGTTTCTGTATGTATCACTGGAAGACATAGCTGGGTGAGAGTTCAAACACGAGAAAAAAAAAACAACCCACTTTCTACTGTGAGGGTGCCTGAACACTGGAACGTGTTTGCCCAGAGATATTGTGGAGTCTCCATCCTTTGAGATACTCAAAGTTCAGCTTGACATGGCCCTGAGCAACTTGCTGTAGGTGACCTTACATTGAGCAGGAAGGTGGGACTACGTAATCTCAAAAGGTGTCTACCAACCTCAGCAGTTCTGTGGTTCTCTTTGGTTCATACATTTCCCTTAGAAGAAAATGTAACAAGTTTCAAATCTCAGGTTTTCTTCCCCCAGGGCATTTAACAGTTTATGTTAGACAGCCTTTAGATCACACCAGAACAGATGTGAGATAGCACGCTGTCACACTCACAAGTGAACAGTTTAACTCCTATACCACAGAATCATTATCCTGCTCTTTGGTACTTTTATGGCACTGAGATCCTTGCACTGTTGGCTGCACAGTGATCCTGTTTCATTAAAAAGTGTGGAAGTTATTTCCAACCAATGCATTCTCTAACACGCTACTCTCCCGCCTCCCTGTCAACTATTTAACTAGCCAATTAGTATTCAAGAGATTAGCAGGACAACTAATACTTTCTGCTTACATGAGCATCTTAAAGAGGTGTACCAGTTAGCTACACCAACAGGATTATTTAAGTTTCTAGCTTTGGGAAGCATCTAAGTCTTAGTTTGGTTTGAGGTTTTTTTTAAACACATGTACCTCGTACAATTTCATGCTTACTCACAGTTTCAATACTTAACAGTCTTCTGTCTCTCACTGAACAAATTATATTGCTCTATCTCCATTTCTACTCATTTTGCTGTGTTGTTGTAAAACACATTTTAGATACACAAGTATCTCCCACTCAACTGAACAGGGGTTTATACACATTATACACCTCACTTTAGAGACAGGTTCATAAAAGTTAGGTATAACAATGTTCAGCTTTGCTCTACTGGATCTTGTTTACATGAACCAGAACATCTCATGCTGAAAGTGAGGTCAACTTTTCCTTTTCAAAAGGCCAAAAGTAACATTTTTTTTTTTAAATACAAGGGCAAAAATAAAATAAAAAAAATAATTACCGTTTGAGCTGCTTAAATTCTTAATAACGGTATTTACACGTGTCCTGGTGTACATGAAAAATACGTTAGGGAAAAGAGTCTGGGTTATTTTTGTCACAGGAAAAGGCAAACCCATCTGTGGGATTGCTTTTGCTCAAGGACCTGGGTACACTTAGTTGGTGATGCAAAAGGATGGGAAAGTCTGATGTGTACCTCAAGGGAATTTGATTGTAGATGAAAACAGCAAACAAATTGAACTATGGTATTAACTGCTAATTTAATACTATGTGTCATCACTACTACAGTTGCTATGTGCTGTATCAATAGTATTACAGTAAGAGTCACCCAAATTAATGAAGAATGAATTTTGATGAAACTGAGCAAAGTGATGGAACCAGAATTGGCTTCAGCAACTGGCGCTCAACAGCTTTCTCAAGATTTACATCTTCAACCTGCAGACCATGGGCACGGACCATGCCAGACACACCAGCTGCAAGCTCCAGAAACAGCATGCCACAATTCAACATAACAGTTCTCCTGCCCTGAAAGTCTGTTATGACAAATGGAGCCCAAAGTTATGGACTAGATGAACTCAGGGGACATTTTGGAGGGATAGCTCATAGCCTAAAGGAATGACATCTATCTCAAAGACAGGAAAATCAGTGGTGACAAGTCGTGCTTTGGCCTCAGCCAGGAACAAAGAACTACATGGCCACCCGCTCAGCCACCACAGCCATGTGGAAAATTGGAAGAAAAAGGCAAAATTCATGGGTTTAACAAAAGGAAAGTCAAAAGTCACCTAAAGTTTTTTGTTTGTTTTTTTAAAGGGGGATTGGAGGCTGTAGAGCCATGAAGATGCAGTCTGGATGGATTTTCTTTCTATTCTGATCTCCCTCTACTGACACACCCCCCTCCCCCAAACAAACAATTAAAAAAACCTCACCAAAACCAAAACAGTATTTACAACCAAGGTTCACAAGTCAGTAGCTGTGACTATTTTGGTAACAGACTTACTTCACCATGCTTATGACTCTTGCATTCTCTTGAACGCTCTTGGGATAGTCCTGCTGCTGTTCTGTTTCACTTATACATCTTCTACCACTTTACAGTTGAAATACAGCCATCAGGTGTTATTAAAGTTTACATATCTTCTGTAAACTCTCTAAAAGGATGTTTAGACCTGATCTACTGTCAGTAAATTTCCATGTAAAGCTGGTTAAGAAGCAAACAAAAAAATGTGAGTGAACCACTTTTTTTTTTCCCCCCCACAAAGCTCTGAAAAATGTGGACTTTACAAATTGTTGCAAATTTCAGCAAAATTTGATTTTAAAATAAAAGCATGTAACATTTAAATGCATTGGAGTGGACCATTTCTAATTCCCTGATGTGAAACACTTACATTCAAAACAAAAGTTTATTTCTTATTGTTAGGATTATGGTATAAAGAAGGATACTTAGATTCTCCTTCACCTGCCCCTACCATAATGTTTCAATCAGTCCCAAATAATTTATTTTTCTCCCCTGAAAAAAGCATTCTCATAAAGACTTCCTGCTGGCAGATTACTTATAATAGGAAAACAGACAAGCTTTCAAACCCCAAATTTTCTCACAACATGAAATTCTTTCCACTGCACGACTAACTGAGCTACTGGGAAACTCTGTAGCCCTCAAATACGGGGCTGCCTTTCAGTCAGCTATGCATGCTACTCTTCCCTTCTTTTTAACTTAGCTCACAGCCTTTTCATTTACGCTGTCCGCTGCAAATTCATTGCTAACCTACTCCATAACTATGCACCAATGCCAGCAACACAACACTGTTGCTAAATACGCGTAACACAGGGTTGCGTTCCAAAGATCTGAGCACCTAAAAACCCCAAACCAACCCAGAAGTTACTTTATTTAAAGACTTTAAGGGACAAATGTAGGGAAGAAGAGAAACACAGTGGGAGACAGCATGCTTATATAGGCATTTTCCCCTTTTTAAGCTACAAAACCCATGCATTCCTGTCACTTGTAAAGAGTCAGTGATAGCACTTGTTGTTGGGAAGAAAGTATTTGGCTCTGGAGACAGATCTAGATGAGTCAAAGGTCAAAGAGGTACATCTGTTATATTGCACAATGTATTCCAATCTTTCTTATCACAACATTCCTCAGATTTTTATGTAGCTTCTAGAGTACGTGTGCTCAAGTGTTTTGAAGGCCCTTACAGAAAAAAAAAAAAAAAACAAAAAACCCAACCTAGACACAATAAACAAACCACAAGCCTTTAATGCATCCAGAAGACACAGACACACAGCATCTTAAAACTTCCTGCATTCAGAGAATGCAAGGAGGAGTAAACCCCTTGCTGATACCTACATTTGCAAAAGCCTATTTATGACTAAAACATGGGATAAGAATTATTGGTCCTAAAAATCCACTAAGAAAAAACATTCTTTAGAACCACTGACTGACCTGTCCATTCACATACATGCATGTATCCCACACTTACAACTTACAGAGCTTTTTTTTTTTTTAAAAAAAAAAACATCTCTCAAAGGCAGCTTTCATCTACTTTCTCCTTTTACAGAAAGATCAGCAATTATACTACTTCTGTTCTACCCTCAGTCCAGTCACTTCTGCTCTCAGCATCCATGTCTCATCTTGTCTGTTTAGATTTCACACTCTTAAGTGCATGGTCTATACCTCACTTGATATCAAATTTTAAGAGATTAAGATGCTGGTGTTCTTTAAGTAACTTGGTAACTCGGTCTGTGCTTGCTCTGAACCACAAATTCCATATCAAAGATATACCGGCCAGACAAGGCAAAACCCAAATGAAATGAGTATAACTAGTATTACAAGCTTCAGACATTTATGAATACAGCATGTAACTAAAGGAGCATTCTCTATTAATTGCACCATTCAGAGAGAAAGATACAGTAACCTGGAAGACTACTGCAGTTTAAATATCCAAATAAAGTCTGACACAGCAACAAAATATCAGCCAAGCAATGAACAACTAATTTGTTAGCCGTACTGAGCCCATCAAAAGGATGACTGATGACAGGTAGCAATGCCAATTGCTTACACTGAATATCAGGAAGAGTAAATCCTTGCAGCTAAAGATTCTTAGTTTTTTTTTTATTTTTATGATTTTATATATATAGTTATTAAAGTAACACTTCAGACATATTGCTGAATGCAATATTAAGTTTTTCTGCTCACTTTGCAATGAGCATCAGATAAATTCTTCAGAAATTAGTTGTGCTATATTGGTATCATCTTTCCTCTTCTTTTAGTTGTTTAAGAGCCATGACTGAACCTCAAGCACCCAGACAAATCCCACATAGGCAGGAAAAACACTGCTTCACTATTGTGGTTTGTTTCCAATTGCACCATCCATTTTTGGTTTAACTGTCACTCACTGGTAATAGAAAGCATATTACAAGAAGAAGGAATATTAAAAACTATTAAACTACAATAAAGTTTACTTTAAGAACAGAAAGGTACCTTCAAACTCTAAGACTTCAAATAACTTCAGTTTATTAAGGGAATTTATGCCTTCCTTTCCATTCCCATAATTTGAGCATGTGGAAGTAAACCAGGTTAGTGTAACCCCTTTTATGCCTGTCATTTACATTCTGTCCAAAAATCTTTAAGAAATCTGAACTCATAACATCTCCACGAACTGCAGCGACATACACAGTCTGAGTCCTCCACAAGCTATTGGGTCAGGTCAAGGTATCACCCTTCCCATTGCACAATTCTGCTGACTTTTGTCACCTCCATCTATCCTTTAGCTCATCTTTTTCTAATTTGGTTATAAATGCGTTATTTGTAACAGTAAGCTTAGGGCTCTTCTATCTCTTTACCAGTCAGTTCCTGTATCTGGATGCCATTCCTCTCCAGGGAGAGCAAAGACCACTGTAGCCACTTCCAAATCCTTTCAGTAACTCCACTTTATCTAGACAAAAAGTTGCATGTCCTTAAGATACTAGGGTTTTTTTCAGCAAGTAGCATCTTGTCAGTGGAGGAACACTGACAACCAGTTGTACTTGATACTGTCCTGCGCAGCTACTTCCTTACTGAACCTTGGCCAGCATCCTGCTCCGATTTTCAGAAATTTTAAAGAAACAATTCTGCCTACTTTGCTGGAAAGCTGGGCTTTCCTGAAATTATGATATTGCTACCTGGTGCAGGGCAAGTCATGATGATAGGAGCAAGAACTTCTCTAGTAAATGGATCAAACAAAAATTTCTGAGCCAGAAGGAATATAAGCAACCTCTGAGCTCACATCATTAAAATTCAAATGAAAAGCCTGACCAAGATTTCCTGCAAGTTCAGCAGTTCCCTCAAATCGTTTCATTTACAAAGGGTAGAACAATCCCCCTGCTTCTTTGGATGCGGTAGGGAGTTAGGGCAAGAGAACATGGACATTGTTTACTTAATGGACTAGGCACAGATACTCTAGTGATAAGGGCATAAAGGTGGATAGATTGTTTGAGAGACTGTCAGTCCTAATTCATCAGCCGTGACAGAGCTGCTGTTAAGGAAATAAATAATTACAGCAGACACTGGTAAGGTGAAGTCATGACTTCAGCTCTTCCACCCCTCCTTCTCAGAGCTTAGCATTGGTCTTTATCTGCTTGCTTGTGCTGTATCTGATCATGGGCATCTTGGGGCTGGCACTTCAGGCTGGCCAGAATTACTGCCAGTGTTTCAGCAACACTATACTATAAAAATGGTTCTTGCATCTCTAGATCAGTGCAAATGTTTGCTGGTCATCATCACAGCAACAGGTTAAGTTAACTATATGCTGTACACAGGAGAACTGGAGGTCTGAGTAACTTTGTATTCATTCACAAGTTAAACTCTCTGGTTATAGATCTGTTGCACCACAGCTGATGCACCAGTCATTAGTC
>NW_009647828.1:3140954-3156483 GCF_000708025.1 Charadrius vociferus
CAGGAATGTGCTGTTTATGACTCCCTGGAGAGCAAACTAGTAGATCTAACGAAACCCCTAGGCACCAAAAATCAGGCAAGAAGACAAGAAATAGCAAGCCAATAACTGATGTGATGTCATGAAGCATTTAACAGGGTTCACCATAGTTGAAGGCTTCTAAGAGTGCCCATGCTGATCCACATCCAACTTTGAACAATGAAATAACTCTGAAGCTTGCACTGTCACCAAGTTTTGAACTAGTTTTCACTGAAACCTGCTGATCAGCAGAGCAAGACACTTCAGTGATGGAGTATGCTGTATTTTTATGTGAAAAACAGCATTACTGAGAGGAGCATTCATATTTTAGTAGAAATCATATTTTACAAGAAACACAGCAATAAGAATGTAAAGTCCGATTACAAGTTGCATGTTACCATGTTTTCTATAAACAAACATCCATGAAGTAAAACATATGCTAATGCAGAATAAAATTTTCCCCCCATACCTGCCAAAAACAGATGGAAAGAATTGGAAGAATTATGAAAAAAAAAAGTAAGGCCTTTATGAAAATCACATTCCTTCTAAAAAACCCAGGAGATTCGCTGGGATCCAAGATTTCATCTGAGATTCTAGCCCAGTTCTGTTAGAGATATCAGTTGCACACATAAAATAGTAAAGAGACATTTTCTGCTCTGATAACCTATCTAAAAGGTGGAAGACTGAGTTCTTCCCTCAAGGCAAAAAATAAATAGCAGTGAAATGGTCTAATAAAGTTATACAATGAGACAGTCCCCCACTACAACCAGGAATAGACACACGCTTGAACTTCGAGTGACACAAATTAGTATTTAAAACCGCTTGAACTTCACGAGTGACACAAATTAGTATTTAAAACCAATACATTTTAAGAAGATTCCCTTCTCGTATTTATATTTTAAAATGTAGAACATATACATGCATTTTTTTTTTGCTTTGTCACTTCTAGAAAGAAGACCGAAATACTGTCCCAGAAACTACATTCTGTCTTGCCTAAAAGCTCCAGTAACTGCCTGCCTCAAGCTACTTCCCCTTCTCCTGCCCCAAATCTGCCCTTTACAAACAGGATGGAGTCCTGTATTGAAAAATAAACTAAACCAAATTAACTATCAGAAAAACATAACAGATTTAATATTTAGAAAAAAGTACTGCTGAGCGGCTCCGTACTAGAAAGGCAAGCACTTCTAGACTTCATGACCCTAGCATTACAGCAGTATTATTTAAAAAAAAAAGAATATCTGAATCTGTACAGAAATACAGTTTTCTGCAGGATTAAAAAAATAAAATCGACAAGTAGATGAAATGCAATGACCAATGTTTGGTTAAGAAACTGGCTGTTGTATATATGAAACACTGTTTTCCACCAGTCAGAACCAGAACTTACCTCTGCTGACCCTGGCCCATAACATACCAATGTGTAACACCAATATTAAATTTGCCAAACCTTCACAGGTAAGAGTATAGATCAGTAATTTCACACTCACTCATGAAGACAGTATTTCTCCATGAGCTTCAATGGATATTGGATCAAAGTCCAAAGTCTTATTGTATTGAGGTTTCATCACTGAAATCTTCAGCTCTAATTTTTTCCCCTTGAGAGATTTTTATCAGTCAAAAGCAGAGAGGACAAATTATGAGCCCCTCCACATACCCATTTTGAACACAGACAATTCAACAATACTGCATTAACTTGCATAAAAGCCTAAAGCAGAAACTTTAGCTCACCGAGCATGTAGCTGAATCTGAACCTCAAACATCCAACTCATAACTGCTGCTCTTCAACTTTATGTTAATGCTTTTTCCAGTTAGCACTCTATTACATTTCATGCCTGTAGAAACATTATATTCATATCATTGTGCTGTAGCTTTCAGTCACTCTAGTAACTACGCTGACAATATATCATGTCTGAAAGCAAAGAATGCCTCAAACCACAACACACAAGCTTTGGAAATGGGATCTGAATATCCAAATATATGGCAGATTTTGACTGCTTATAAAATGCAGTAGTTTTGAAGGAATAAAGTTGTATCTTAAAACAAAAACCACCACCCTGACAAAATGACAAATGAATCAGAACTACCCAGCTCCTCAACTCCAACAGAAGCAAGAGACTGGACAGAGCAAGCTGTGGAATAACAAGAAAAAAGTATCATCCTGCTTGTTAGCTCACAATAAGGCTTAAAATTAACTTTTCTCTTTGAATCTAAATCACTGTTAAAGAATCCAAGTATAATCTTAATATTTCTGTATTTTGCAGGTACTCACAGAAATAGCACAGGGCTGTTCTGAATGAGAATGGCTGAGACTTCCTCTTGGAAGGCAATATAGGCAATCCTATGGACTGCACACACACATCGAGCCTTACGCTAGGGACTGCATTAGATGAGACGACAGGGTAGGACCTCTGAACTACCTGAGCAGATCTTTTAGTTTCTTATCACCTCCTACCCCCATGCTTCTGCCACAGCACCAGCCACCTCATCAGTCAGCAACCCAAATCTGGCACAGGGAGTTGCGGAAACTGGAGAGTGACTGGGGTGTTGAGTTCAAGACTATGCAGGTGGCAGCACCACAGGGAGGCAGTGGGAGCCACTGCAGGTCAGAGCAAATAAACCATTTCCTCCAGGAATACCTACTCTGTATCCTTGCGTGAATGCACACACATACACACACACCCCCAACCCACTCTGCAGCTAAGAACAACTTCAGAATGAACAGAAGACCAGCATCTCCTACACATTTAGGCAGAATATTTGCTTGAATTATAGCCTCCACAATGTCCTCACCATATTCAGGATTTAAAAAAAAAAAACACAACAAAACAAAACCAACAAGACTTCTCTAAGAAATCCACAATAATTTTTATACGGACATAGAGTAAGGGTGAAGGATATGTAAAATTGCACAGCTATTTGACATAATTCAGAGAATAGATTTGTAGCAGGATTTAATCTTCTGCACTGTTTGTTGAATAAACATGCCTGCCGCACACCACTTCCGGTGATGAGGAGGACATTTATGCAGAATGTATAAAAAGATGCCAGTCTATTAAGCTATCTTAAAACATCAGGTTCCAAGTATCCAAAAAAAGAAAATTGACACAGTGGTTGTACAAATCAGATATCTCTTTGCAACTTTTGCCCCATATAGATAATAACAGTAAGTAGCGGAACTTTTGTGTTAAGTATAGTTATAGTGCATATATATTATTACAGATGGATAGTACACACTTCAATATTTCTAATTTAAGCAGATGTATGAAGTTAAAAATACTTAAAATGTCTTACTTCAGGGAAAACTATGTGTATCCTTTCTTTTCGGTAGAGTTCCACAAGCAAAAGGCTCTTTACCCTAAATAGCATTGTAACAGACATTTGTCACAACAAAGAAAATGCACTTTATCCACCCTTAGTTTTAACTACCACAGCAGAAAATTTGACATATATCATCCTCCATTGGTTCAGTTTTCTACTGGTTGAAGGCCTTGCCAGGACACGAACCTAATAAGTCTGAAAAGAATTCTGCATTTCACAAGAAGTTATTTCCAGGTATCCTCTCCCTGTCCTGAGCTGAGGATGAAAGCGTTACAGAACTAGTTTTATAATGGTACGTAATTACTTGCAGTCTGGATCTGTTCTCAAATCCAGAACTGGAAAATAATGTATTTTCTAATAAATCAAGGGAGTTTTGAGGCCAAAAACTACTATCATGTAGTATTTCTGTGAAATTGAGTGGCAACAAAACCCTTAGTTCTTCATATCAAATGTTAAGTTTTTCTTATTTCCATTTGAGACAGATGTAAAAGTTGTTGAACTAGGGTTGTTTCGTTTATACTACTTCTTTTTTCTCATCTCCTAACAGTTCTTTAGCTTTCAAAAAATTAAGAATTACTTCCAGCATATGCATATATATGAAATTGACAGAGATAAAGCAAAAAAAATTAAAAATCCTCCTCATGCCTTTCAGGAAATACAGTCTTCATAGAGTAACACACAAAGTTTGACTTCCATATTTTATATTCAGAAGTATGAGATTAAGAAATGAATAATTTTTTTCCTTGCTACCATCCCACTCTATATACTAAGAAACAGATTTCATTACCTTGTTGGTAGAAAATGGCCTTCTTACAATGATAAAAAGATAACACCATACAAAACTTTGCAAATGCACAAATCGCTACATGACCCAGCACAGATATAGTCCCTAAGTACGTAACCTCGAGGGCCAAATTGTTTCAGGTATTACACAGAAGGGGAAAAAGATTTAACATGACATATAGCAAGTTCCAATGTATTACTACTAACCTCTTTGAACCTCCTCTATCTAGTGTAAATTATAAATGACTATTGCACTGATCAGAATGACAATCTGGGAGCTTTATTATATCCCACATAGCTTAGTTTCCCACCTGGAAAATAATTCACTCAATAAGGTAGGAAAAGACTTGAAGGAAAAAATAATAATTTAATGCAGGCTACCTAATAAGAAAGCTTTAAGCATAAGGCTATCAGTATGTTAAATTTAATAGCCTAGCGATGTTTCTCCCCAGTTTTAAAAACCCAACACTAATTCAGTATCTATTCTCAAATGACCATGTCAGACTGTGTAATCAAATCATGCTAATACAGCACCACATCACAAATGACCATGTCAGACTTCATAACTAAAATTACAGCCCTTTTTTCCCTTTTGTGTAATAGGAAAGAACCTAAATAAGAAGGGAACACACAGGTCAGCTGTTATGACATCCACCAATTTGCAGGGTTCTATTAATCAGTCACAAATCATCTACTCTAAGCCACTGCTGAAGAAGCATAGGGACAGCGAGTCAGCCGTCCACTTTTACAATACAGGTGGTTCCCAAATTGGTCAGTGGCAGGAACTGTGCCAACCAATTTAAAACCAAAACAAACAGAAACATCCACCAAAAAACCCCAAACAAACCAACCAACAAAAAACAAACCGAAACCCACGAAACACAATATAAACCAAATCCTATCCCCAAACAAATAAACGGCACCACACTCCACAGATAATCTCAGAAATTAGGTTTTATGGTCAGCCCTGACTGTGGTATCCCGTATAAAGAGAATTCCACTAGCTCTCTGCATTTGACTAGAAGAGTTCACCTGCTGTGTGTTTTAGTGCCCAGTGGGGATTGCTGGAAGTGGCTGTGACCAGCACTGGGCAGTTCGTGGCTTTCTCCCACACAGGTCACCTCCCCCCGTCCCCACTACTGAAACCATGCAACTTACACATTCCACTCCTTGCCTCTGTGAAGCATATATTTAAAAACTGTTTGAATATACAACCATTGCAAGCTCTACTTTCAATACCATCACAACCTCAATATAAACACAGAAAAACTGTTTGTCACCTGTTTACACACTGTTTGCACCGAGCAAACTCCCACCCCAGGTTGTGCCTGCTCCTGCCCACACACTCCATCAGTGGGCAACACAGTCTCAACTAAGGGCATGTCACCAAACATACTACCAATTAATATGAGCTTTGATTACTTATTTGGGTATTGAGGAGGAAAAAAAACACTCTAACTAAACACTTAAGGAAACACATTTCCTCAGGCTCAACTCCAGTCCAACACCTTTTCTGCTCCCTTCCAGCCTTAACTTGCCTTGTTTTCACTAGGAGTTATGCTCTGTCCATCCATCCATCAGTCTGCATCCTTTCTACGAGGCAACAGGCAGCACAGGGCATTTGTGTCAGGAAATAACCATTCCACCAGCTGTTCCTTGCTTCTTACTCCATTCCACCATGCTCCTTATATCTTCTGCTCCAGCAGAGGCCACAGCACCTCAGAACATCCCTCACCCAGCCTGGCTCAGTCCCCTCAGGAGCACCCCGACTTCCAGGTTGGAGGTCCCCCAGGTGTCCTGTCCCTGCCCTGAGCTGAGCTGAGCTGAGCTGAGCTGAGCTGAGCAGCCAGCAGGCCACAGCCCCCTCAAAGGGAAGCCCCTCCTCTGACATGTAGCACCACCCCCCCAAAAAAACCCCCAATCCGAACCACCTGAAACCATGACTTTTCACACCTCTCCTCCCTGTAGCAGTTAATGCCGTTTCTTACAAACACCTGAGCAGCAGCACCATGCACTCCTCTAAAGTTTTGGAGTGAGAGGGGGTGTTCCCACAGCTTCCAGAGAAGGCTGGAAGCAGCTGTGACTTGCACAGGGCAGCTCATGGCCTCCCCCCGCACCAGGCACCCTTGCAGCTCCCTGCCACAAGAACACTGCCATTTATGCCCAAGACACTTTCATACAATCCAGCGTGACATTTCCCCATGTAACATAATGTTCTTTGGGACACTCAGTAAAATGAATAAATAAGTATTATCGCTTATCAGGCAGGGACCAAGAAACGCTGGAAACAGCAGCTGGTTCCAAAATTGCTTCTTTAGAGCTGCCAGGGTCCCAGTGCTTTCCCAAACCAATAAATAAAATATAAGGGGTCGGAGGCAGCAGTGTGACTATATAGCAACCTCTGAAATGAAACTGCAGGGCTTCTGCAGGTGGAGCTCCTTTCAGTGATTACACTGGGGTGGTCACCAGGTGTGTGAAGCAACCTCCCACCCACAAAGCATGTGGTCTACAAAGGTAGGCGATGGTGAAGCACAAGAAGTGGAATAGCTTGTCCTGCTATGCCAAAATGCTGTATGGGTGTGACTACAGCACTCTAAAGAGGCTGAGGTAGATGTAACAAGTTGTGCAGCCGTTACTGTTTAAATGACAGTAATGGATGGTTGGGTACTTGTACTGGGGGCTGTGGCAAGGGTTTGGGGGAGCTGCAAGGAAGCCTCTGTGAGGGCAGCTCTGGAGCTGCCTCATACTGGACACAGCCAGTTCCACAATGGTCCCACCACAGGACACTGCTGAATCTGTCAGTGATGCTGGTGGTCCCTCTGGGAAAAAAACATTTAAGAAAGGGCAGGACATTCTGGACAGGTAGAGGAAAAGGGAAAAGAGTGAGGAACAACAGAAGGAACACCCAAGTGAGGGAAGGTGAAAGAGGGCACTGCATCTCAGAGCAGATACTCCCCTGCAGCCCACGACAGAGAAGGAACTGCTGCCCATGGAGAGCCTCTGCTGGAGCAGATCTTTTCCTGCAAGGCTGCAACTGGGGAATAGTCCATGCTGGAGCAGGAGAAAAGAGTGAGAGGACAAGAGAAGCTGTTATGGACTGATCATCCCCCTTCCTTTCCCTCTTTGCTGCCTGGAGGGGAGCTGGAGTAAAGTTGAGCTTGGGAGAGGGGAGAGGAAAGGTGGTGGTTTAATATTTTTTTTGTTTCTTACTACCCAAATCTAGTTTAACTGGCAACAAATTAAATTAACTTTGCCCAAGTTGAGCCTGTTTGGCCCATGATTGTAAGTGATGTCTCTCTATTTATCTCAACCCATGAGCATTCCCATCTTATTTCCTCCCCTGTCGAGAGGAGCGTAAGTGAGCATGTGGGTAGGAATTTGGCCCTTAATAACGGTTAACTCGCCATAAGAGGATCTGTGATATCTGCAACAAGAGGGGTCCGTAACAGGAGAACTAGTAAACAAAAAAATGAAAAAAAAAAAATTTAAGAACACAAAGTACAGTGCTAAGCTGATGATTTGTTATCCAGTAAACAGAGAAAATGTTCCTTGCATGAATTAAGTAGCTATTTGTATTTAAATCTATAAAGCACATCTATTTTATGCAATTCTAAATATAACAAAACATTACAGCTAATCTGTTCAATTTATAGCACCTAGATAGCTTTTTGTGCTTCTGTTGTCTGGACTATTAAAATATATAACTATAATAAAATAATATCTATGAGGGTTAATATTCACAACAGAGATACCATTGCATCACAACTTGAGAGCAGAAAACATATTGAAATTACATGATATTTAAATGCCACCTCCTCAGAAATTAAATTTGATCTTATTAATAAATAAGAGGAGCAAAATCAAACAGAGCAAAAACGTTTGCTTAGATTTCTATGCAGGGAGCAGATGTATAATGTGAGCGAAAAGATGGTCCGATGGATGGGACTAATGCTGAACTTGGAAAATGCGACTTTAAGTCTGTTATGAGCCCTTTCTCTGATTTTGTAGAAGTCCTATAGGTCTGAGTAATTCCCCTAACTGAGGATCATAAGAGAGGGACCTATTCAGTCAGAGCGTCTCTGCTCTTAAAGGCCAATATGGAAAAGCACCTCAGCTTTCTCCAGGTGACACATGTCACTGCCATGGGCACAAGTGACAAGGTTAATATTGTGGGGGCTGCAGCGGTGCTCTGTGTAGGAGGAAGCGATGAACTGCCTTATGCCAGTCACAACTGGTGGGGCAGGAACATCCCTACTGGACAGCAGCCATGGGTGATCCATGCAGGGACATCCCCTGAGGGGCTGTGGATATCAGTGTCATGCACTGGGGCATGGATACTAAGGAACGGTGCAACAGGAAAACCAGTAAGTGGCAAAGAGTGGCTTAAAGAGACGGTCATACATGTCCTCCACCTTGTGTGTCACTCACCTCACTGGCGGAATTTGGGCAGACTGAATGTTACTTGCAGCAAAACTAAGGAAACCTGAAATTCAGAAGTTGCAAGGATAGAAGTCCATCTTAGTTTTTCTTTAAAAGTATGTGTCCTTCTTTTTCTCAATACCAGAATCCATGATCAGATGTTTGGGTTGATTAGCAATAAATTAAGTAAAATTCCGTTACTTGAGACTGTTCGGCCTGCAGCAGTAACCCCACAAAGAGGCCTGGATTAGTTAATTATCTGTCAGTGCTGCACAGTAAAAGCAATGGGGAAAGCATGTGAAAACTGAGGCAGATTTGAAGTCTCCTGGGAACAGACTTCTACATCGAGTCACCAGTGTCCATACCTCGTATCCTGTTTAAGGAAGGGCAGTGAGAACCCAATTCCACCGGCTCAGCCTCTCCTCCATAGAACAGAACAAAGCAATTTAATGTCCTTCACCACTTCCCTAGAAAATGACTGGATCCAGGAGTTTTTGTCCCATAATGAATATGTTAGCGTGCCCAAAATTATTGGTTTTATCCAAGCACCCAAGACTGCAAGCTGTCTCAGTGTCTTATCCATACCATTTGTCCTGGTATGAAAGCCAGGACAGAGAGAGCAATGAGTCAGGAAAGAAGACTCAAATCATCAGGTGGCAGGGACTCATCTAGTGGAAGGAGTCCTGATCTTTTATTGATATAAAGAAAAATACTGGTTTACTGGCCTTTCCCAGAAACCTTATAGACAAAGAAAACGCCTGTCTCAATCCACCCATAAAGAAGAGCATGCTGTGCTCAGCAGTCTGTGGTCATCTAAAAGTCTTTATGGAAAGGACTCTTGTCCCCTGCTGCTCTGCAGAATACTTAGCAAGGAGCCACAGGAGGCTGCTGGCATCCTGAGACAAAATACTGTCTAAAAGACAGGCAGTGCTGAAAGAAATCTTATTCTTGCCTTCCAAATTACTGTGCCCCTGTCAAAACTTGTCCTTAGCCAAGAAAGAATCCTACCCAATTTATCTGTCCAATTTTGGCACTGCCCAGGAATGAGGGCTGTCTGCGCAAGAACTGAGGCAGCTGGCCTGGTGAAAGCAATAAAGGGCACTGACCATGAGCGCAGTCCTTGGCTATTTGTCCATGGACCCCGTGCTTTTCTAATAATTATCTCTAAGCCTCAAGCTCTGGGCTCTGTTAGACCTTGATCTCTGCTGGAGCTGGCTTTAGGGAATGTCCAAAGCTGGTTTGCAAAAGTCTTTCTCAGGCATATGTCTGCGCTGAATACGTAAATCATGCTAAAATACCACATCTCCTTGAACTCCTCTGATTCCAGACAGGAGGGATGGAACCCTGATTCTTCTGAGACTGGAAGACAGCTCTCATTTTATAAAAGCTTGAAGCGATTTGTTTTGGAGGTTTAAGAAAAGTCACTCAGCTTCTCTCCCTTACAGTTGCTCAAAAGAATTGACAGGGTTTGTGAGAAGGTTAGATTAGAGTTGGCCAATTTTCTGTTATTTGCTTACCCAACCCAGTTGTGTGGGGAAGGCAAGGAAAGACTAGAGCAAACCTTGACTTCCCTCAAATTTACTGGTCTTTCATGTAACACCGTTTTATCTATTACGTATTCCTGAAAACTCCACAAACAATTTCACGTGCTATTTCTGAGACCGCCTAAGAGGAAATGAAACCTCAACAAGCCAATTAGTACTTTGTTCTTTGTACTGCCCTTTATCTGTGAGTGTAAAACACAGTGATGATGTCATTGCATTGTAAAGATGCTGTAAACTATGAAACAAAGCAGGTGACTATTCATAGAATCATAGAATCATCCAGGTTGGAAGGGACCTTTAAGCTCATTGAGTTCAACCATTAACACCGCCAAAACCACCACTAAAACATCTCCCTAAGCACCACGTCTACCGGCCTTTTAAATACCTCCAGGGATAGTGACTCAACCACTTCCCTGGGCAACCTGTCCCAATGGTTGATAACTCTTTCAGTGAAGAAATTCTTCTTAATATCCATCTTAAACCTCCCCTGGTGCAACTTGAGTCCATTTCTTCTTGTCCTATCACTTGTTATTTGGGAGAAGAGACCAACCACCACCTCGCTACATCCTCCTTTCAGGCAGTTGTAGAGAGCAATAAGGTCTCCCCTCAGCCTCCTTTTCTCCAGACTAAACAACCCCAATTCCCTCAGCTGCTCCTCGTAAGATGTGCTCTAGACCCCTCACCAGCTTTGTTGCCCTTTTCTGGACATGCTCCAGAACCTTTATTGTAGTGAGGAGTCTTTCTTGTAGTGAGGAGCCCAAAACTGAACACAGTATTTGATTTGGGGCCTCACCAGTGCCAAGTACAGTGGGACAATCCCTTCCCTAGTCCTGCTGGCCACACTATTTCTGATACAAGCCAGCATACTATTGGTCTTCTTGGCCACCTGGGCACACTGCTGTCTCATATTCAGCTGGCTGTCGACCAACATCCACAGGTCCTTTTCTGCCAGGCAGCTTTCCAGCCACTCTTCCCCAAGCCTGTAGTGTTGCATGGGGTTGTTGTGACCCAAGAGCAGGACCCGGCACTTGGCCGTGTTGAACCTCACACCATTGGCCTTGGCCAATCAATCCAGCCTGTCCAGATCCCTCTGTAGAGCCTTCCTACCCTCAAGCAGATCAACACTCCCACCCAGCTTGGTGTCATCTGCAAACTTACTAAGGGTGCACTCGATCCCCTCGTCCAGATCATTAATAGAGATATTAAACAGAACCAGCCCCAATACTGAGCCTTGAGGAAAACCAGTTGTGCCTGGCTGCCAACTGGGTTTAACTCCATTCACCACAACCCTTTGGGCCTTGCCATCCAGCCAGTTTTTATCACAGCGAAGCATATGCCCATCCAAGCCATGAGCAGCCAGTTTCTCCAGGAGAATGCTGTGGGAAGCGGTGTCAAAGGCTTTACTAAAGTCTAGGTAAACAACATCCACATCCTTTCCATCATCCACTGAGCGGGTCACCTTATCATAGAAGGAGGTCAGGTTTGTCAAGCAGGACCTGCCTTTCATAAACCCATGCTGACTGGGCCTGATCATCTGGTTGTCCTGCATGTGCCGCTTAATGGCTCTAGTTTTGAGAAAACATATACATAAAACAATTTTTCATGATTCAGTATGGGCATTGATGTGGACCTCATCTATCTTATCTGAGGCACTAAACTCAGAGCTTTGTTAGCTTCTTGGTACAGAAATGCTTTCCTCCTGTGGTCTGCTACACAACCTAATCTAGACTCTTTTGATTGTTAACTGCTGGTATTCTGTGCCTTCTGTTTATAATTTTTGTTTGTTTTCCTATCAGCTTCTCATTGTCTTAGACAGGAAGTTAGTTGAGGCAGAAAATTCCAGGCCTGGGATGAGATTAGTGACCCACAGCTGGAAACTTTCTATGTAATTGAAATACAAATGGAAATTAGTCGTAACAAAAATAGACTAATTTCTTATTATTAGTAACAAATTATTTGTTAATTAATTTAATAATTATTAATTAAATAATAGGAATTAATTTGTTACCTTCACTGTGGTCTCCCCAGTCTCTTCCCAGAATATAAAATTCCAGTATTACTAGTCTTTAAAATTCTATTTTGTGTTTTTCCTCTCACCACATATTATGTGGCAATTTTTTTTTTTTCTTTGGAGAATGGCAAAATTGCAGAGGCTGTGGGCTATTTAGTAGAATTGCTCTAGGTAGTACGGCAGACAGTCAGAATTCTGTTAAACACTGACAATTTTTGAAACAACAAAAGAAATAAACTTTGTGACGAATACAGATCCAATAAATAGAAGTGAAGTTCCATTAAAATTTCATTAGTCTATTCAGCCATACTCTTCACACTCCATTCCTTCCCTTCGTGGGCTAAATCAGATGTTAATGCACATATATTTTTGACAGATTTTTATAACTTTGCTGCTTTTTAGAGATTAAATCTGACAAGCCAGCAGACCCATTCTATGGCTGGGAATATGGAGATGGCAATAACAGGAATTATTTTAGGCAGGGGAAGCTGCGTTAATAATGAAGAACAGTTTTCAAGTAAAGCAGAAATTAGTGAAATGCATTAAGAAATTCTTTTAAGTCTCAAAGCATTGCCTCTTTACCATTTCAATAAAATCGTAGTAAATTTCTATGAAGAGCTTAATGACAGAACCATTTGCTGTTGCACTAGCTGTAAAGAAAAATGACTTAATGAACATGAAGACATAACACAAAGTTGCAATACTAGCTGTTAATATAATAGCCTGTTTTTCCCAGGCCAGGGAACGTAAGTTTTGTTTACTAACATTAGAATTTATAAACTCTTACACAACCTTATTACAAATAAATAATTACATTGAAGAACAATTCCATTAATTTCCTGACATAAGGTTGCAAAGCTGAGTGCATGAAAAACAGGGAATATTAGAATTAACATAGTCTCAAGTTTTGTTCCTATATTTTTCCTAGTGCTGCTTTCCACTAAGTAAACGGAAAATAAAAGTTTCATCGTATGGAGAAACGCTAATGCCCTCAGGAGTGGTCAGTAGGGCTAGAAGCTTTACCTCCACTGTTTAGACCCATGTGCCCAGGGCCATCATTGAGTCTTGAAGGAGCGTTCTCTAGAGCATGCTGTATCCTGTGTCAAGCCTGAGCCTTCACACTAGTCCCTGATACGGGGTTGCGTCTTTGTCATGAGCAACTACTCATTTTAGGCTCACTCTTTACACTGAATAACCAAGTCTTTGCTATTCCTTCGACCACTTATTGTTTAGCTCAAAAAGTCCTAGTTTCTCCTTTCCTTCAGATTCCCTACCCAGGATCTCAAACACTCTCTCTAAATATGTCATCCTCCTTTCTCCTTCACACATCCCATGATCTAATTTCCAGTCACTTTGCTCAACTGGCTTCATTGCTTCTTCTAACTCTCTTTCTTACCTTGGCCTTTAGGTGCTTATCCTTCATACAGCCTTAATTCATAATCAGCCTCTACTGTTTCTTTGTGTCCATCAACTCCTTGACTTACCTAAGTTTGGCTCTTGCCCAGTGCCTGTCTCAACTTCTGGAACCTTTGTCAGGGGAAAGAAAAATCTCTTCCCCTCCCACCCTCAAACCCCTTAAGTCACTGACTTCCCTTCTTCCTAAATGACAAGAACAGGAAAATCCAAGACTATCTTTTTCACCTAATCAGTTTGATTTTCTTATTTCCTCCAAGCCCCTTTGTTCTGAAGCAGTCTTTCTGAGTGTTCCCCAATTCTCAGACAGTGTAGGATTCATCTTACCTAGCTGTGGCTATGTGAAATTTAAGAGTTTATTCTAAAGTGGCCTGTTGATCTCCATCCGTTATAAGTTGCAAAGAGTTAGTTATTCTCCCCCCCCATATCCTCAGGATGAAATATGTTTTGGTATTGTTTCACTTTCTCCATTAAGCTAAGAAACCTTAAAAAAAAAAATTTAGACCAGATATTTAGCTTTCAAATGATTAGTGGTAAGATGAGATAATTTATCAATTTTTCTGCAACCCAGCTCCCTCTTACAATTCTCTCTTACAGTTCTACTACCTAAGTAGGATTTAAAGGCAATCCCTAGTTGTGATTTAGAACTCCCCAGCTATGATGCCTTTCTTAACAAAAGAAACATATTTTCTCCTTATCTTGTCTTTAGAAACACAGGATCATTTTGACTGAAATCTCCCAAAATGTTTTTAGCCCAATGTGGACATTTATCATGCAAAAATATCAGTTTGAGTGTTTTAGGTTTGTCAACCAGAGTTTCATGTGGCCAAAATAAAGATCTTGTTTTTTGTAGATAACCTTGATAATGCCATGGTTATGATAGTGGGGAACAAGTCAGATTGCACGAGTTAGTTATGGACCTGGAGAAATCTCATATCCCTACCCAGTTCAGCAGTCATTAAAATAGCAGCTGCAATGCAGGTCCATGCAGCGGAAGAGCAGGATCTTTCCTCCATCCTGGACAGTTTATCAAACACTTTATCAACCAGTTTCTCATTTTGCCCAGCTATTTTCTTGGTCATTTTCTCAATTTTCTCAGTCAGCTTTTCCACGGCTGCCACTGTAAGGGGACGAGAGAGACTGTCTTCATACCTTCGTACTTTGTTACCCACTTCATTTACTGTTGGTGTGTCGGTATCAGATCCTCCCCTGACCTATGCTGACAACGTGTGGCAAGACATTGATGGTGCACTCTGTGCAACCTTTCTCAGCATAGGTCATTTCCATGGCATTTCATCAGGCTCTACAATCACTATAAATCACCTCTCGCACAGCCAGTTCTCTCAAGTACGTAATACCTTTCTCCATGATGGTCCATTTCCTTGGACAGCATTTGATATCATCCTTAAAGGGATACCTGCCCTTTACAGCTGACACCAGTGGCCTCCAGAGACTGAAAGTGTTTGTCTTTCTCCCAGTCACTTTATCAATCCCTCCATCTCTGGCCAGGTTTCCCAGTTGCCTGGCTCCTCTGCCATCTAAGTCTACGGTATCAGCCCCATTGTCCCAGCACCGGAGCAACCAGCAGATAAGTATTTCACCTTCATGGCGACTAAAGTTCTTCCCTGTATTTCACAAATCCTTCATAGAGGAGGATTTAACAACTATCTCTACATCTGAGTCCTCCTGCTGCGTTGACGCTGCCTGAGAAGGACCTTCTCCTGGATCTGCTTTAAAAGTTCTCTTTCCTTTGTCTGGTTTAGAAGGACCCTCTCCTGGATCTGCTTTAGAAGGACCTTCTCCTGGATCTCCGCCAGAACTCTCTCCCAAAGGGGAAGGACCTGAGCACTTTTTCTACTTCCTGGTCACCGGGGCGACTTGTACCGCTCCTGGTGGAGTTTGAGTCGCAGCGGTACTCGTTGTCTCAGCGGCGGAGCAGTGACGGTGCCGCATGCCGAGGTCGGGGTCACTTTTGCCGGGACAGGCGGCGGCGCGGCCGTTACCGCTACAGGTGTGTGTGGGGGCAGCC
>NW_009647828.1:3157942-3174459 GCF_000708025.1 Charadrius vociferus
GGCCCACCTCCAGCCTGTCCAGGTCCCTCTGGATGGCATCCCTCCCCTCCAGCGTGTCTACCTCACCAAACAGCATGGTATCATCAGCAAACTTGCTGGGGGTGCACTCGACCCCACTGTCCATGTCTCTAATAAAGATGTTAAACAGTAGACATCCCATAATACATAAAAAGGAAATAATAATAAAATAATAATAATAAAAAAGGGAAATAAAAAGGAAATAATGAAATATATACAAAATCATATCAAGCTCCCAGGATGACGATCATGTCACTGGCTGGCACTGAGGGCCAGACTGGCCTCAGTGACGGTCAGAATCTGGATTCCAGATCTGGGTTCAGGATCGGGGTCAAAGGCAGATGAACAGACAGAGTCTTCCTCTGACACCAGCCATTGAAGAAAGAGTGCTGACCCTTTGATCCCTCAGCTTTTATTCTGAGCATGAGGCAGATGGGATGGAATACCCTGATGGTTGTTTTTGGGTCACCTGTTCTGTCTGCTCCTCCCTGCAGGTGGGACCCCTCTACGTTTTTCTGCTTCCAACCCTCCAACGGGGCAGATAACAAAGTTAACTGGCCTTGGGTGTTACAGCAATAAGTATAAACAAGAGCCTCTCTGCATACCATGCTTGGGCATCAGCTACAAACATAGGTCTTACCACTCTGAACGCGAACAGTTTCTGCACAATATGCTGTTAATTTTAAGTTAGAAGAGGCCTAGCTAAAGAGTGAAGTTACTGAAGAGAAAATTGTTTCTGTTTTACCTCAAACCAGGACAAATGTCTAACTGAAAGCACATCAAATTCAACAGAAAAGCTTGAAATTACTTTGTTGCATATTCTTATAGAAAGAAAAGAGGCATGTCCCTGTACAGCCTGGAGAGAACAGTGAAATCCTTAGCACAGATTAGCAATTAGTGGAGAAATAACTTTGTATTTCTAGTAAAATGTCTTCTCCTGACCAATCTCATTTAGTCACACCCATTTAGGAAACAAAACTGGATGTCTCCTCAAGGGTATCAGTGACGTGACGTGCAGTTTCCTAAAATCCAATTTTGAGTCCGCGCTAGGGGAAGGATCTAAATCCATAGCTATAGACCATTGCCTGAGAGGATTATTATCCATTTCTCCCTCATTTCTTCTTGCCCATAGCACACTAGTGTATTCCTTAGAGGGTATATGCATAATTCTTTTCTCTCTGTCTACATATGCATATCACTTAAGGAAAGGGAATAGTTTTTTAGGAGCAGATTCTATACTTCCGTTTGAGTCAACTTTGCTGTCCTCGCTCCATTGAAGAAGGTTTATTTCTCAATTTGGCTTTTCACAGCTGGCCCGTATTTCAACCTAGATAAACTGATCCCCTACAAAGACAATATCTAGAGGTAGCAAAATTTTCTGCTGACTCTTGCCCCAGATGTTCAGCTTCCAGCTGCTTACGACTGCTGAATAGGTTTTGATTCATAAACAGGCAGTATTGACAGTAATCCCTGACAAAACCATTACTTCATATCAGACATATGCAGCACATAAATCCTATTCTCCAAGGAAAATACATTCTGTTTTCCCCTTTATATACTTAGAAACACTGCATACAATATGTAATATCATTCCCTCATAAAGAAATTTAATAAAACGAGAACATGTAGCCATAACCTGCTTCCATCAATGTGTGCAAATACATCTCACTTGCACATCACGGGGGATATGGACAGATAGAATGAGCAGTTGCAATAGAGCAAAAATTGTACTGACTTGTCCCCTATCTGAACGAATGGATTTCAGTTTTTTTTCCCCCAGAGTTCATGTGATCAGCATTGTCTCTCCAGGAAGTTTGCTGATTCTCAGGAGGAGTTTAACATACAATTTATTAAGCCGCTGCTGTAAATTCTGCTGGCTACTCAGTGGAAACCTTAAGCTTTCTTTGTAAATCAGGAAATTGAGCTTCTAAATCACTGAGACTCCTCTGAAGTCTAGACTAGACATTTACAAAATGAGAAACTGCACAGTGAGCCAAAGATTAGAATAGGAAAAAGAGGTGTCACTGATCAAATTAGCTGGTCAAATTTAAAGATGGACAATGAACGAAAGACAAATGGATATCTTTTCTATTGCACTGATGTGTTAATTTCAGACTTTTGTTATACATTTAAAAATAAAACATAGGTTGCATATATCATTAAAGGAACAGTATCTTTACAGATGAGTGAACAGCGCATAAACCAGATGATAAACACTTGCATTAATGTATATTCATAAAAGTACTTGGCCTGAGAGACCATAATTAATGCGCTAAAACAAAATACTGTTTTACTTGTTGATAACCACAGGTTATAAGTATGTGTTTTGTCTGTGTGGAGAATGAAGAAAGGAAACCAGAAACAATTAAACTCGATATTTTAAATAAAGAAGATAAACTTTCCCACCAGGTACAAAGTCAAGAGGCTCATCCGATTTCATGGTCCAAATAATTTTTACCCTCCCTTGTGAAATGGCATGAGTTCATTCCTGTATAAAGATTGACCCTAAGCCTGTGGAATTCAAAAGAGAAGATTGTGATTGGCTTCAACTTACTTTGAAAAATATCCGTAGATAAAATGTTTGTATACTGTTTACCATATACAGAGGGGAAAGAAACCTAAAATGCATAGAACAAATGTACCTTAAGCTTGGTCTAGTACTTTACTGTTGCTACTAATTTTGTAACAGAAGTCCCTCATCTCTTGAGTGGGAAGGCATCTTCAAACATTAGTAACTCAGACCGCAGGATCACAAAATGTCTAGAAAGGGATAAGTGCAGTGCAGGGATTTGCAAACAGTCCCTGTACAAGGAACAGCTTACTGAAATAAGTACGTGTGCTGCTAACAAGATTGATGTTCCCAACTAATACACCTGTTGTGAACCTCTCTCTTATTCATCACTTGAAGACTTCCAGAAATCTTGTATGATAGGCTACATATATACAAACCCACGTATCACAATTCTTTTAGTTGTTTTAAAGAAAAAGGGAAATACATCATTTATGAGATTCAGCTATATGGACGGTTAAGCAGTATCCTTTAGATTGAATCAGTGGGTAATCTGATGCTGAGTCATACACTCTTGGAGTGACTGCCTGGTAATGTTTGTGTTAATGATCAGAATGATTTATAAACCAGAAGCTCAGCAAGTCATATCTGAAAACATCACCTCTCTTAATGAAGGACATTGTATTTCATAGTTGGGGCTCCAAATAAAGCATAGTTTCAACAGATTTTTTGAGAGCTCATGTGGCAAAGAAATCTGTGTTCACATTTTGTGTTGCCTGAAACATTTTGGATCATAATCAAACCATTTCCTGCTGGCTTATTTTTAGAGTTTTTTTTCTGTGGTAGATATTTTGTCTTTCCTTTTCATACTTGTTGTTTTATGCTACTTGCCCATCCCAATCTGCCCAGCCAGAAAAGGGGGATCTCATGTGCTCCTGATAGCGCTTACCTTGGTTTTGATTTTGCCAGTCATCCTTCATGTGCATTAGGCAGGATGTCCTGGCTATTTGCAGTACATTGTGCTTATCTTGTTCTTTGTTTGGCACCTTTTTTACTATTTGGATGTCTTCAGTTTTTCCACCTTTAGTTATCACATTGCTCTGATGCTATAACAGCGTTACAGAAAAGTTATGTGTTGTTGGTTACACTGTTTTAGTATGCATATATTTGGGTTCAAGGCAAGCTAACATTTGTTGTATCCTGATTAGTGCACTTTTAATTTGTAAGTAAGTGCCCCAGTCCTCTGCTTTCGCTACATTTGTCTTCCCTGTTTACGGTAAATAAAATGTATATTAGATAACATGGGAGATCTGAAGGAAGACCTCCTAAAGAGAGGCATATTCTCCATATTCTTTCAGTTTGAAGTTTGGACATCCTCTTTTTTGTGTGACAAATGAAGTAAATGACTCAGCCAGATTCACTTAAAAATAGCTGCTATAACTTCACATAAAGCCTGGATCTTTATTTGTGGTGTGTTTGCCTGCCCTCTATCTAATACCTACCCTCACATTTTCTTACTCTCTTGAGAGTTTTTAGATTAACAAATGTCACACTTGTGCCTGTTGTCGCTCCAGAGGTCAGTCTGCAGAACAGCATGTCCACTGAGGAGAGATGAAATAGCATAATCCAATCACTAGTACATTAGAATAACAAGCAGGAGACCTGGATGTTATTCCTGGCTTTATGGCTAACAGTTTGTATGACTTTGGGCAAATAATTCTGTTTTCTGCCGTTTCTGTTTTCTTATCTATGAAAAAAAAAAAAACCCCGCTCCAGAAATCTAGAGACACTTTGTTTAAGTAATATCTGTGAAATTAATGTATTGAAAATAGTGTGTGAAAGCTAAATATGGGCAACCATTCTGAGGTTTATTTGAATGGATTGTCTTTCCTTTTTAATCCAGTGGGGAAAAAAGATATGCAGAATGAAACAGGAAAAGGTTTAGGATTCGGTATTGTAGGGCAGTTTTATTGCCAGTGTTGGCTTTTATGTTTTCCTGTAGTTTGGGATAGAGGAAAATAAGCTCCTTTGTGTCCTGCAATTTTTCACCTAAACCTAATTGCTAAATTATTTTACACTGGCTTAAAAGTTTGGACCAAAAATATCCTTTAGTCATCCTTTTAGCAAGCGATACAATAAAAAAACCCACCTAACATATAAATATATTTGGCAGACAAAGTCAAAATAGAAATGTAGTAAGTTTTTATTTATTTATTGTTTAGATGAGTTTACTTGACAAGAAAACCAAGGCCTGCGTTATAATTTTACCTAATTGTGTTTAGCTTTCACTAACTTCATAAATTATGCCCTATATTTCAAATTTCAGTGCTGTGGTAGGTTCAGGAATCCATAAGTAGAATTCTCTGGCTGATACCATGCAAAAGGTTAGACTAGATATTTTCTATTGACATGATACAATTGTTCTTTGAGTAGTAACTATTTTTATGTTTATGAATTGCAAGAATAGAGGTATTCACCTAAGTGTCTCAGTCTAGCCTTTACTGTCTGTACTGTGCTTTGAAAATGACAAATACTGTGTACTATCTAAATTGACTAACTGTATATGAGTTTGCTATATTTGGATACCAGAACATCATTAATAAGGATTCACCAAATTCAACTGAGTGGATTAGGTTGTCAATGAAGGTAGATGTTGTAAACACCTACATGTGAAGAGCAGTCACAAAATTTTCTGCTTCTGCACTGTCTTGACGAGTGATCTTGCACAAATCTGCCACTGTGTTTCAGTCTTCCATATCACAAGACTCTTCCCTGCTTTAGATTCAATATTTTCTTATTCATTCAGAAATACTGTTCATTTTGACCGTATGGAATAAATGTCGTATATTGTTATCAGCTTTTCTGAAAACATGTCAGTCTCGGTGATTAAATTATATAAAGCAAATAAATATGTTGTTCTCTCTTTAGCTCCAGAGCCATCACAATAAAATGTGTATTGTCATTATGTACAAAGGACCAAAATTCATTTGACATCTTGCCTCTGAAAACCTCATGTTAGGGCAGATGAGAGCTCCAGAAAAGGCCTGGCTAATCCTTGTCAAAACAGATTGGTATTCTGAAAGCAGAGTTTACTTTTTCCTCACTTGGTGCTGCTGTATTTCTTGAATCACATTGTGGTGAACTCCTAGTCAGTCTTCAGTGGAGTTACATTCTTGTGTTAGCAGAAGATATGCCTCCTTTTTCCTCCAAGCCATTCAAGGATGGTTTTTGAACTGTTACAGGTCTGCTAAACTAATGGTTTTCTAAGGGTAAAGCAATAGTAAAACTCTCACTTTAGTTGTGCTAGGGAGACTTTCTTTTTAATAATTCCATTAAAAGTAGAGGACTCTTTCCAATGTGTAGCTGCAGGATACTGGTGCCCATCTGCAAACACTGTCTGACAAGGATGACAGAAATAAGGTGAGACATCTTCTTGGGAGGCTGGCATGCTGGACAGTACTACAGGGGACTGTATACCTGCAATTAGGAGGTGTTTGTGGTCCAACCTGCCAACCTTCTTCCCCATTCTTAGTGTTTTCACAACAAATTTCTAGATGACTGAATTCTTCTAGGCAAGATACTATGAAGTTGTGCTTGCTGGTGTTCTATGGCTTTAATAATACTTGACGTATGCTGTGACTTTTGGATGCAGTCAGACAGCTCATGGGGAAATTAGACTTTATTATTGTTAGTGCAAAATAATGTCCTCCTCAATAAACTACTTGAAAAGTAAGCACTGCAAACTTTCTTTTGGAAAGGAAAGAGAGCTCTTTCTACTTCAGGCCTTCGAAGTTCAGTGAGATTCTTAATGATGCTTTCTTGGTGGGGAAAAAGAAAAAAAAAAGGAATTCCTGCACACCCCTTTGGGTATTAAGAACACAATATAGATACTCCTGTCAGGAATATTTACAGCACATTTCTGTCTTTTCCTCTACCCATTTTGTAGAGATACATGGTAGAAGAGGGAAAGTGGAACTTCACTTGGTTCTGGAAAATGCAAACTAACTCTACTACTAATGAATGCATCAATATCAGCGGAGTAGGAACTTTAAAATGAGGGCAAGTGAAGGCTGTTTTCAGAGTTTCTTGATGAACGTGATGGTTTCAGATGGTTGTGGATTGACATCAATGTTTGCCATGCATTGTCATAAAGTGAACATTCTGAACAAAAACCGTTATCTAATAAAAAGAAAAACCAGTGTATGCATATTGCTTTGCTCTTACAGCAAGTATGAAAGGGGCAAGTACTTAACAGCTCATAAAATAGGTTCTTCATATGTCTGTCTGGCATTTTACAGGAGCTGATTACACAAGGGCTACAGAATTCACTGTCCAAAAAAATACAATATGAAGCAGTGCATCATGCACCCTCAGTAAGTTTGCAGATGACGCCAAGCTGGGTAGGAGTGTTGATCTGCTTGAGGATGGCTCTACAGAGGGATCTGGACAGGCTGGATTGATCGGCCGAGGCCAATGGTATGAGGTTCAACACAGCTGAGTGCCGGGTCCTGCTCTTGGGTCACAACAACCCCATGCAACACTACAGGCTTGGGGAAGAGTGGCTGGAAAGCTGCCTGGCGGTAAAGGACCTGGGGGTGTTGGTCGACAGCCAGCTAAATATGAGACAGCAGTGTGCCCAGGTGGCCAAGAAGACCAATAGTATGCTGGCTTGTATCAGAAATAGTGTGGCCAGCAGAACTAGGGAAGTGATTGTACTGCTGTACTTGGCACAGGCTGCCCAGGGTTGTGGTTGAATCACCATCCCTGGAGGTATTTAAAAGGCGGGTAGACGTGGTGCTTGGGGATATGGTTTAGTGGTGGTGGTTTTGGCCATGTTAAGTTAATGGTTGGACTCAATGATCTTAAAGATCCCTTCCAACCTAGACAATTCCATGATTCTATGATTCTGTAACCTCTAAATCTTACCCATCTTCTTATCACTCAATTTATTAAACTGATGGGTCTGTGAGAGATGATACCAACTTCATAAATTTCCCTTTACCGTGGAAAGCTATAAACTCAGGCCCATACTAATAGCTTTTTTCCTTTCCTCTTGTACATATATCTGCAGGCCATAGTCATGTCTGCTTACTCTCCTGTTTCTTCAGTTTCTTCTCAGTTCTTGATTTTTCATGAAGGCCTTTTAGTATGTTACATTTCACTGTGCCTTCACTGAAGAGCTCCTAGAATATCATCTTTGTGATTTGATATGTTATTAAAAGGTCAGTTGCACTTTAGCTGCGCAAAGTCACAATGGCACATTCTCTTTTTAAAATTTATTTATTTATTTTCTCAGAGAAGGGAAGTTTAATCCCATCATAAAGGAGAAACCAGAGCTTCTGTACACTACACATTGTGCCATAAAAGGCTAGTCAACAATATCATTTCATATTCAATGCCAGGTGTTGCTGCTGCATGTCCTTGCTTATATGTAAATAATATAAACATTTTTTCTTGATTTTATAGGACTTTGGTGTTTCTCGAAAGGAAAATGATCGTCCTTATTTCAGTAAATGGTCCCTGACGTGAAAAAGCAATAATCTCAAAATAAGGTTCTATGGCAAAAAAAATTAACATAACGTTCTACATGTTTTCTAGGAAGCTGTAAGCAGATGGGTGGGAAGTCTCAGCATTCAGTGAAGATGGTGAAATGAGAGTGATTTCTGTGGAACGTTTGGAAGCAGGGCTCTCAATAGGAAATTTTCATCTGGGATTCTGCTCATGCACAACGGCCTAGAAGTTGTTCCACGTTATCTAAACTGTATTTGTGAATTATGTCCAACCTTTTCCCACATCAGTATGAAAAGACTTATCTGAGCTATAGACCAGCCCTCAGGATGAAATGTCACAGAAGATGTCCAATTGCTGAGCACTTCAGTGTTTATTTGTGTGTTTGGCCACACAGTTTTGCCCTTTGTTCCAGATCTCTTCCATCAGATCAGAATTTCCTTGGTGACATGCTTCATAATCAGCTTAAAAACATCCCGGAGTGATGTTCTGCACTTTACAAAAATTAGCACTTAATTTTTCTCTCGTGTAAAACTTTATTGCATCCCTGAAGTAACTCAATGCAATAAACTGGTGTTTGGAAGATACCGGGAAAACTCACATTCCTCTATGAGGATCATAAAATGTAGAGGGAATACCTTCTTTGTTTCCTCTTTGATTTTGTGATGCCTGTAGCCTGTGTAGCTCTGGATGTTATCAAACAGAATAGAAAAAATTACAGATGGCACAAGCGCCCCAGTTTCTCAAATATGTGTTCTACCCATTCCATTTTGACATGAATAATTCTTGTATAGTGGAAATTTGACAGTGAGTCTGTGGTGCATCTAAACATATGTGGCCAGGCTTAACAAAAGCAGTGCTCTGAAGTCCATGGCAGAGGCTGTTTATCCCCATGATTAATAAATGTAGTGACCATCTGGAAAGCTCATTATAGAATCTGAATTTTCACTGGTGGAAAATCTCAACGTGTCTGCTCCATATTTCTTACCTCAGATAAGCATGAGATGGACTTTCATTGCTGATCAATTTAATCTTGTCTTTCAGTTGTGATTCTCCACTATGAGAGGTCAGAAGAATGCCTTCTGAGGAAGAACAATATTCTGAAAAAAGGGATCCAGTCATAGTCTGCTTTTTTAAAGGAACAGTATTTATTTTTCCAGTCTATGAAAGTGGAAGGGAAAAGTAAATGAGCAAAAAGAGACATCCGAGATGTGTGCTGCTGTCTACAGATTACCTGAAAGAATGGTTCTGTGAAATGTGAGTGTCATTTTCCACAGTCTTTAAAGATTTTAATCTTTAAAGTAATGACTTCATTATACAAGGTTATGCTCAGATTTCACACAGTAGGGCTGTATTTTTAGATGGACTTGAGATATCTTTGAGATGACACCATGGAATTGGTATATGCTTCTCCAGATGTTCTTCATTCTTATAGCAGTGTTGGAGAAAAGATTTCCATTTTGTACTTCTAAGTCAAATGTAACCTGTAAGAATACCTGTTTTAAGCTCTCAATGCTTTTTTAAAATCCATGGGGTTTTATAGCAGATGTAATGTAAATGTATACATGTATAGCAGATGTATAGCAAATGTAAAAAATTGGTAAGAAGCAATGGAAACCTGATATTTTTCACATCGGAAAAGCCAGAGTATATTCACAGTGTTTTTTCAAGATGGACTCTTGACATAAAAAATCAAAATTTTTCATGCTATAATCTATTTATTTGCTGATGAACAATAAAGTTCTCACAAACTTTCTTTCAAAGTTTCTTACAAATGATGCTATCAGCTTTGCAGACCTTGATACAGGAGCTCAGTCAAAGACTTCTAGTAGCCAAGGTTTCCAATGAAAAATACCTTTCCTGACTGTATTTTAAACTTTGGGAAGAGGAGGCTACATCCAAGAAAGAAAATAACTGTCATACTTCTGAATTTCCAGAAATGGTGTTTGGCTGTGTAAGAAAAACTTTGCTGGAGATGGTAGACTAGCTGCACAAGAGCTTAGGGGAAGACCAGGGAAAACATACTTGTTACTATCACAAATTTTCAGTTGCGCTGTGAATAACTCAGTAGTAATTTCATATTAATGTGTGATGGCAGTCTTACTAACTTCAGTATGCTGCAGACACTGTCCCTCCAATAAAAAGGGGATAAAAGGGATAAAAACCTAGGGAAAGTCTTCCCACACAAGTTCATTGAGCTTTAATTATTTCCTGATTCAAGTCTTTTAATATACATGTTAAGCACACATGCCACTTCATCAAGCCTATGCTGTGGGTGCGTAAGACATATCCACAGATGTCTTAGAGAAACCATCTAGATGCCCAGCTCCACTAAAACCTCACACTTATCAAGTTGGTTCTCCTCCCCACTGTGACTGACTTGGGTAAAGGTGAAATCGTGAATAATTGCCTCCTTTGAATTTGTCATCATTTTCACTTCCAGCTGATACCTACAAAAAGTTGAAATTCTGTGAAGTACAGGCTGAAAAAATAAATCATCTAGAGTTAGCTGATCTTCTCCTAAAGTACCCAAGATGGCTGACTGTGCAGGAATCTCGCAAAAAATACCTCATCTTCTTCTGTAATAAATTCTATTTCTTAAAAAGCTGGAGAAGAAAACTGCAGTAAGGAATGCAAAATAGAACGTAAGTTATGAAATCTGTGTCTTTCTTTCACTTCTTCAGGTGTTCAGTACTATATACTGGACCATAGCTCATGATGGCCAGTTGTAATGGATTTATATTACCAGACACTTATTCAACACATTAAATTGTATCTTGGGTTATAAATGACCAGAAATCAAATGCCTGAGAGTAATCTAGATGGGAAATGGAATGTATCTTTCTCAATCCTCTTGAAGCAGTCACAGACAAAACAATTTGAGAAGAAAAAAGCTTTATCTTCCCTTTCAATATTTGTGTCCTATAGTAACATTGGAGGGAGCTATCTGCAGCTTCTTTTTGTAGGGCCAGTGCTGTTCCTGTAGAGATTGCATGTGTTCTGGTGTTGGTTCCAGTCAGTCATTAGACTGCAGAGACTCCTGAAGTTTAGTCACGGCTCTTCCTGGATTGAGCAAATATCTTCAATAAAGATGAAATGGGTTAGACCTCCATTCTATGACACAGCTTATTTTATGGGGAAGGAGTTTATAATCACAGATGTTAACCAATCATTTTTTGGTGTTGAATTGCTTACAAACTTGATTAAAGACTGCTGAGTAGAGAAGCATTATAGCACCCATGGAACATGAGTTCTAGAAAAGCAGATTTATGTTATGAATAACTTAGTAGTAATTTCATATTAACGTGTAGTGGAAGTCTCACTAACTTCAGTATGCTGCAGACGCCGTCCCTCCGATAAAGATGTGTCAATATTAATCTGCATAAACCCTGCGCGTGTGTGTGCTTGGCAGCATAAGCCCAAGCTGTTCTGCTTAGGGCTTGACTGACTTTGATTTTCACAAATACTTAGAATCATTTCAGAGGCTATGAAATCCCTTTTCTGCTAGCTTGGCTAATGGAACTCGGTCTTCCTCTTCAATTGAATTAGGATATACAATTTACCACAGGTAATCACCTTCAAAGTATGTCCTACTTCCATTTTGAACTAGGAGCCAATAGCATTGAAGAATTCTTATTTTAGTGTGAAACATTCCTGTTCTGAACTGTCATGACAGCCACAGAAACTGAAGCAGAATGTTTCTCTCTTTTATTATTATAAAAGACTGGTATTATTTAACATCTTTGTTGGCAACATGGATGTTGGGATGGAGTGCAGCCTCAGCAAATTTACTGATGAGACCAAGCTGTGTGGACTGGTTGACATGCTAGAGGGAAGAGATGCCATCCAGAGGGACCTGGACAGGCTCGAGTGGTGGGCCCAAGCCAACCTCATGAAGTTCAACAAGGCCAAGTGCAAGGTCCTACACCTGCGGTGGGGCAATCTCAAGTGCAAATACAGGCTCAGTGGAAAATGAATTGAGAACAGCCCTGAGGAGAAGGACTTGGGGGTGTTTGTTGATGAGAAGCTCAAGATGAGCCAGCAATGTGCACTCACAGCCCAGAAGGCCAACTGTATCCTGGGCTGCATCAAAAGAAGCGTGATCAGCAGGTAGAAGGTGGTGATTCTGCACCTCTACACCACTCTTATCAGACCCCACCTGGAATATTGCATCCAGCTCTGGAGCCCTCAACATAAGAAGGACATGGACCTGTTGGAGCAGGTCCAGAGGAGGGCCACAAAGATGATCAGTGGGCTGAAGCACCTCTCGTATGAGGACAGGCTGAGAGAGTTGGGGTTGTTCAGCCTGGAGAAGAGAAGACTCGGGGGAGACCTTATAGCAGCTTTCCAGTGTCTGAAGGGGGCCTACAAGAAAGCTGGAGAAGGCCTTTTTACAAAGGCATGTAAAGATAGGATGAGGGGTAATGGCGTCAAACTGGAAGAGGGGAGATCTAGAATAGATATTGGGAAGAAATTTTTCACTGTGAGGGTGGTAAGGCACTGGGACGAATTGTCCCGAGAAGTTGTGGATGCCCCATCCCCAGAGGTGTTTAAGCAACCTGGTCTAGTGGGAGGTGTCCCTGCCTGTGGCAGGCGTGTTGGAACTAAATGATCTTTAAGGTGCCTTCCAAGCTAAACCATTCTATGATTCTGTGATATTTTTTTTTTTTCTTTTTAAGACTTGAGAATTCAAGAGGATTCTGGAGAACTGAGGGACAGGCAGCTGAGGAATACTGAAAAATCATTTATTGGTGAGTATATAAACCCACTTATATCACTGAGAGAAGATGTGGAGATTTTTCATTTGTTCAGGTTTAGTGCATATATTAGTATTAACTTTGAATGAATCTACTTTGAATAGGAGCTGTCCATTAGGCACAGATGATATTCTGGAAGTCAATGCCTCATTGAATTGCTTCCAATGTTAATGGTCTTATAATTAAAGCCGATGCTATTCATCCATCCATCTCTTCCCATTTTCTTTAAATACTTTCTATATCATGAATGCCATGCCCTGCAGCCCAATAATCTTAGCTGGGAGAGAGGACTAAGACAAAAACCCATTGTCCAAATGCTTGTTCAGAGGGTACTGCAGAAGGCAGTTTGATTAGTTTGCTTATTAAGTGAAGAAAGTGAATATATACTGAGTAAATCAGAAAGAATCTGAAGAGTTTGCCTAAAGCCTAGTAATCACTCAATTCAAGACAAAAATTCTTGGAACTGTAATTAGCAAATAATATTTATTTCTGACCCTTTCCTGAAAGGGTGTGATGCCGTTATAGAGGATAACCTGATGACAAAAGACAGTAACAAATCTGAACAGGGATCATTAGGTGAAAAGTATTCATGATAGCTAACAATAGAATGAATTAATTTTCCATAGAAAAGCTGTACCGCTGGTGATTTCACACTGACATTGACAGAGATGGAATGGTCAAGTGTTGACTTTACTATTTTTTGATATTTTAAAGAGAAACCTTATTCATAAAGGAGTAATTGCTTTGTGTGCTGTTGTCAAGAACAATAGATTTGTTCAAGAAACCCGTAAGAAGACTGTTACAGATGTTATGAATTGCACCTCCAAGCTCATCTAAGCCTGAATGGAAAGGCCATTGATATTGCTGTCAACTTTACCCCTTCTTTGATAGAATAAGTCTCACAGTTCCAGGGCAAATTCATTCATTTTCTCTGTTATCTCTGCCTGTCCTGTCATCGCTCCTTCCTGAGTCCAAGGGAAAGGTTTTTACTAGCAGGTGAGAGCAAGTTATTTAAACTCATCTCTGATTGTCATAGCTGCTGCTCGAGGATCTTCAACAGCAACCATGGATCCTTATGACTTGTCCTTAGCACCTATTATTACACTCAGAGCTTCTCTTGAGTAATTGTGTAACCTGTATTGCCTATGTACATTTTACTATTTTCTCACATAAGTTTTCTATTACTGTCATGACTTCTGAGTCTTCCCATGACATTGCAGACAAGTAAGTAACTTTGTTCAACTTGTCTTGAATTTCCTGGTAGCACTGCCAGCAGCTTGGTGTCACTTCTGAGTCTGGCTAGACAATTAAAGACATTTCTGCACTGCTTTATATCAGATTTTCTGAATTTATCTCAAACATAAAATAAAGTCTATCAGTCACACGGCTCTGTACTCTGTGTGAGTTGCCTAGCAATTGGGAATTTTAGCTGAAGAAACTTCTCAGTTCTAGAACTGGGTCTTGGAAAGAAGAAAAGGAAAACGTGTCTGGTTGGAGCTTTTTCTATTTCTGCTTTTTAGCTATGAAAATTTATAAGTACTCCAGACAGCAATTGAATCACCATGACCTGTACAGTAGATGGACAAATAATTTTCTCTTTTACGTGATTTTTTGGTGGGTTTTTTTTGTTTTTTTTTTTTTTTTTTTAATGGATGAAAGATAGTACTCCCAGTTTGTCATCAACTCTTAATTTGATTTGTTTTTTATTTTGTTTGTCATTTGGCGAATGACATGTTACTGGAAATAAAAGTTCAAGATGGGTGTGCTACTAAAAGCACATGAAACCTTCTGTCATAGTTTAACCCCAGCCAGCAACTAAGCACACACAGCCACTTGCTCACTCCCCCCTGGTGGGATGGGGGAGAGAATCAGAAGAGTAAAAGTGAGAAAACTCATGGGTTGAGATAAAGAAAGTTTAATAGATAGAGCAAAAGCCCCGTGCACGCAAGAAAAGCAAAACAAGGAATTCATTCACTGCTTCCCATGGGCAGGCAGGTGTTCAGCCATCTCCAGGAAAGCAGGACCCCATTCACGCATAACCCTTACTTGGGAAGACAAATGCCGTGGCTCCAAATGTCCCCTGATTCCTTCTTCTTCCTCCAGCTTTGTATGCTGAGCATGACATCATGGTATGGAATATCCCTTTGGTTAGCAGCGGTCAGCTGTCCCACCTGTGTCTCCTCCCAACTTTTTGTACACTTCCAGCCCTCTCTGGTGGGGTGGTGTGAGAGGCAGAAAAGGCCTTAACTCTGTGTAAGCTCTGCTCAGCAGTAAGTAAAACATCTCTGTGTTATCAACACTGTTTTCAGCACAAATCCAAACATATAGCTACTATGAAGAAAATTAACTCTATCCCAGCCAAAACCAGCACACCTGCTAAACAATGAGATCACCCCCAAAACCCTAAAAGACTGTGGACCTGGAAACTGGATTTGTGTGAACTGCTACAAAGAGTGAATGCAAAAGAGGAAACTCATGTTCACCAAACCCCTCCCACATAAATGAACCCTCTTACTAAAGGTGCTGTCAATGTTGGAAGATACTCCTACAGGAGATATAAACAGATATTAAACTTCTTTTCTTAAATGTTATTTTTGTTGACAGATGGACTGTAATAAATGAGGTACAGCATAGAATTGATCAAAAGCTCATTTTTTATTTTACGGCACTGAAATTAGCCATCATTTTGTAGTCTTTCCTTTTTTGGGTGAACAAAAACCTGATAGCCAGATAAAGTATTAAATGGAGAAAAGCACTAATTATTTTCAAAGTCTGTAACTTGTTTCTACATCTTCAACTTTATTAACACGTTGACTGAGGTGGCATTAGAAATATGCTAGACTTTTTTTCCTTTTACTTGTATTGGTTAGTAAAGTAGGATATCTAATTCTTATTGCCTGCATGTATTATTCATATACCTTTCCATCAGCTAACCAATGGCTATAGGACACTAGAAGTTTTGGGACTTGTAAATCTCAGTAAAGACCCCATCAAATTTCTTAAACTTTTTCACAGCTGGTGTTAAAAGATCTCCACAGTATATGGTGGGATTATAAACCACTCTTTGTGCTGAACAAAGTAAAATAATACCACCAGAGTTTTATCACCCCCAAATTAATCGGTTGGCATTTGGAAACGTATCCCAAGTTCCAGATCTCTTCCATCTCTTGCTATCTCAGAAAATAAGACTCCTGATTCTTACTAGAAGCATCTTCTGTTTCCTTTATTGTTAAGGGAGCAGAGCAGCCTTGTGGAAACAGGTGCCTGGAAGGGTATAGTCACAATCTCATACTAAATGTTTGAAGATATACAGAACTCTGTCATTAAGTCCTCACTTATTCTTTTAATAAAGAAAGAACTCAGAAACAATCCCACTTCTTTAAAAAGCTTCAGTCCAGTTCTTGGATATCATTTAACTTGTACACCAGAAATACAAACTCATGGAAGGTTTATTTCCCTGTAATCTCAGCAGTTGCTTGAGAAATTTCAGGTGATCACATATGAATGCTCAGACATCAGCCTTAGTTCAGTTACATGGAACAGCAGTAAGACAATTGCTAGCATGACATCAAAAATTCAAGGAAGAGCAAAGTGAAAATAAAATGCTGTGAGTATAAAGACACTTAAGGACAAAGGAAGTCACAGAAGCACCAAGAATTAAATCATGGGTACTGAAATAACTCTCACAGCCAATTATTTCTGTGTACCAAATATCATTGTGTAGG
>NW_009647828.1:3174522-3198220 GCF_000708025.1 Charadrius vociferus
AAGAAGCAAAACTAATTTCTCAAGAAAATAGCTTTCTTGAAAGCCCTGTTTTTTTATAAGTATTTATTTTCCACTTCTCAGTGAGCACAGCATTCAAATGTGAGGAATTCAGCAAATAGGTAAACAGATTGATTTGAATATTCTGATCCATACAAGGTGTTGTCATGTCCCCCGTCCCATCCCCCCCCCTCCCCCCAATTTAGTAGGCATTTTCATAACAGGCTGCTGACAACACTGAGCAGTTAATTGAATCACATAAACAACCACAAAAAATGCTCAATGTGATACAACTCAAAGCAGGAATTTATGCAATTCCTGGCTTGAGTTTTGAGGATTCGGTGTCTTCATCCAACAAATATGCATTTTCTTGTTTTATGCTCTTGGTCATCTGAGTTTGCCATGCATTGCTCCAAGGGGAACAATATCTATAGCCCAAACCCTTTTGAGATTTTATTATTATGATGGGCATTGCTCATTTCTCTGGTGACACAAATACATCATTTGTTATAAGTTGTATTCCTGCCCTGATATCCAATGTCTCAAATCTTTAAGTGTATCAGTAGAAAATTCATCATGTTTGCCCCTTTTAAAGCAGATGTATATATTTCATTAAGCTGTTATATAAAAGCTGTAAAAGTTATTAACAGGTATACTAGAAGAAAGCCCTCCATTGTAGACTTGCACCATTCAAACAAGAATAGAAACTGATTCTTTCACTGCATGTTTAGTTGGTACTGTTCCATCTTTTACCTATTTGGTTATTTCTGTTTGAACCAGGGTGAATTATTGCCAGACTGGTAACTAGTTTTTCCTTTCCCGGTGTTATAGGGGGTTCCCTCATGGCTCTGAGAACTGTTTTCATTAGGAGACCAAGATAATAGGTGAAGAAATAATAACACAGAAGGAAGCATCAGAAAGATAAGAAAAAGCTATTATTGTCCACTATAGTGAAATTGTAATGTTTTTTACATGTCTTGCAGTCCATTTTATTTGAATTCCGTTCAGCTGAGACTCAGAGCTATGATATTGGGACTGGCTTATTGCAAGAGGGATAAATAACAGATATCATTAATAGTTTGTGCATGGATCATGAGCTAAAACTCCAGATGATCCGAGCCAACAGAGTAATCAAGTATGGAACTAGATAAAACCTTCAGGTTGTTCGACATGTGAGAGGTTACCACAAGATGGGAGCCAGAACATCTCAAGTCTATCCCTGATCATCTGTCATTTAGATAGCTATTCACCCTGTCTGTTGGCAAGAACGTGAACTCAATATTTATTAAGCACAATTAAAACCCAAAGTTTTTAAAAACACAGATTTGAAATCTGAAGACCTTTGTTCCTCAATCAGTTTTCACCAAGAAAAAAGCTCTTTTTTTCTTTGTTTCTCACTCTTACAGTCAAGTCAAAGTTTATCCAGAATATTTGCACCACTTTCAGCTCAGCTTCCATCAGTATTTTGAGTTTATAAACCTAGGAGCAAAGTTTCCAAGTCTAACTAAAGCTCATTTGGTCAGAACAGTCTGTCTCCAAGTTGGAGCACATTTTGTCGATAAAAGTGTCAAATTGGGATGCTAGTATCTACCCACTACTAACACAGCAGAGAACAAGGCTGGCAAACCTCAGATTCATGTTAAAGTCTAATAAACAATGACAAGGAAAACTATGAACAATTTGTTGCCTCCTTCCCCTTGACTCTTCCCTCACCCTTCCAAAGCAAGCTATTGAACCCAGAGTAAACCTGGAAGAAAAACCGCAATACGTATTTTTGTTTACTGAGCCTTTTATTAGCTATTTTTACCTAGCAGATACTTTTGTAGTTAAAAATATGCTTTATGTCTGTCTTATTTTAATGAACTATAGCACCAATGATTAGTGCTCTTTTGATACATTTGAATTAAAGACTTGCTTAGGTCTGTTTACCTTTAAACTTTGGCTAGCTTACTGTAACTGTAGATTATGGAATTCTAAATGGTTCCAGCACTACACTGCTTCACCCTTCACACACAAGCTTCACTCTTCAAATATGTGTTTAAGCAGATGTATTTAACTTTTATTTAAGCATCTGTACTTTATGGCAGTTAACCAGCTTAGAACTTGTAGGCCTAATGGCACTTATGGCTCTATAGAAGTAAAGTCAGAGGATCTTGAGCACCTGCCTCCTCATTTAGGATAAGGATAGAAAAAACAATTATAACACTGAAAATTACAATAAGAGGGTCTGAGTTTATCTCCCCCAGATTCTTCATATCAGTTGTAAAAAAATGAACCAAATAGGATCAGAAGTAGAGAGTTTTTTTCCCCACTTTTTTTTTTTTTTTTTTCCTCTCCAGTAGCCCTTGCAGGAATTTAGCAACATAAAAGAGCTTTACAATGCAGCTGATCACAGTTCTGCAAAAAATCAGCGTAAGAGATGCATGGCACAGAATCTGGAACATCTAAAACAGCACCAGAAAAGAGATACCAATAATGTTCTTTCTATTTACGGTGACATCTACCCTATCAGAAGCCAAATTTACATATTGCTTGAGCATCTGAACAAGAGGAGCAGATCCACTGATAACATTGAGGGCTTGCCAACAAGCTAGGGATCAAAAAGTCACAGTCACAACACAGATCTGAGATCAAATCGGGAAGGCAAGCAAGCAGGTTAAGATCAGCAAAGAATCAAATATAACACACGTACAGTACAGCTCAAACAAACACTAGAACCAAGTGCCTGAGCTTAAATGCCGTGCCCAGCCAAAGGGGACTTGTGGATGGGTGGAGGTCCCAGCTGAAGCTGCTCAGGGCAATGAGGGCCTGTGGGTGTACTCAGAGCTCTGGCAGCACTGTTTAAAGATGTCAGTATTACAGATTTTATCCTTTAGGAAGGACTGATGAAATTAGATAGACTTTTCATGTTTTGTTATACCTGGTTGCTAATGCATATTTAGAGTAGCGGTGTGGGGGATAACGCTGGTAGATTTTTTGAAAGATGGTGTATTTTTTGATGGGAGTGGAATTCGGGTAGCAGTGTAATGTCTCACTGTTCCTCTAGTTTTTCTAATAGCCACTGTTTTTTCCTAAGATACTCTACTCTTCAGTGCGTTTGGCTTTTAAAATGATAGCCCAATTATCTGGGGAAAGTCTGATGTATGAACTTAATTATGAAAAAATTGTTCCAAACTGTGAGTAGTTTCGGGTGAAGCCATAAGGCTTATTAGGAAGGTTTTGCAACAGCTGCTCTATGAATGACTATGGCAAGAATTGTGTAGAAACAGATCCCTGGCTGTGTGCAACAGTTGAATTCTAAATGTTCGTTGCTCTTCCTAAAAGTTTTGAAGTTATGCATCAGTGTGCGCAGCTCTTGTTTTTTTTCTTTGCATCTGCTTGCCTAAAATGGTGTTCCTTTCACCAAAAGAGCTTGGTGAATATTCCTAAATTATAGGATTTTATTGTGTTGCAATTGGTTATCTTGCTTTGGTAGTTTCTTGACACAGATGTTGCTTCATTGGATCTGTGGTCTGTGTATATTGGTGTAAAATTTCTGAAGCTACTCAGACTTACATGGAAAATAGCAAGAAATCTTATCAGAATGGGGTCTGTCTCATAAAACTTGGTGTAGTTATGACTGACAGGCAGAATGGGGTGCTAGAATGGATCTGCTTTAAATGCCTCAGTACTTCCTGGGAGCGTTGTGACTTAAATATAACACAATTCAAAAATGCTGTGGAAAAAATATGTTGGTTTGATTTAGCTGATATTTCCATAAGTTGTTCTTATTTCTGATTCAGTTTCACAGACAAAATTCTCAGGAACCTCATTCAAATGCCTCATCTTCCTGAATAACTGTTCCTGTTTCTGGACATCGTGGAGGAAAAAGTGAGAAACAGCAGAGATGTGCGAAAAGATGGTTGAAGACAGGTGGTTGTAGTGGAAAGGTTAGTGACATCTGTCTTGTTTTTGTCCTTGAGGAGACACGTGCTACTTTTAGAACCTTTTACTTGCAGTAGAAACTGGTCAGTGAAGATCTGTATGTCAAGATACTTGTCTAAGGAACAGGATGAGCATCTTACGTGTCAGATCTGAAAACATCAGAAAGTGGAACTGGAGAGAAATCCCCCTGAAAGGTGGATCCAGCTCCATGTGGTTATGGCTATGCTGACTGTACACAGGTGTTTCCATCAGCATTACTTCCTTGGGATGTATAATTAAATAAAATTTAGTTGTATTTAGTTTCCAAGTGAAGTTGCATCTTTCTCCTCTAGAAAGAGAGATACAGTATCCATACATTCTGATGATTTTAGCTGATATGTACTTATCAGCTAAAGGCTTATCTGTACTGTTCCTCAAAGCTTTTCAGGCCATGACCTTACGGGTTTGAAGAGAAATAGGAAGCTGTATTGCTTAGCCAGGAACTAAGCTATGAACTTAGCTATTTATTTTTATTATTTTTTAAAAAAGGAGTAATTGATCTAGGAGGTCCTTGCTGCTGCTTTTTACCATTCCTTCACTATTGCTTTATTTCTGTCAAATCAACCAATTCTTTTTATTAAATGTAGAATTAAATACATTTATTCTTTTAAATAGATTCTCAGGGCAAATTCCTATCCATTGTGATAGCGTAAATCCATGTTAGTGGCAGGGTAAGCCTCAGGCTTACGCAACTGGTATCCCATTAAAAGCAAGAAGCTTTGCAATGGTACTGTCAGAGATAAGGGATTTTCAGGAGTCCTCCACACAGGCATATATGCTCACTATGTGTGTCAGGGAAAGGTAAAATATAATAAAACTCTAATTCATTTTAGAGTATCCATGAGAGATTTTACAGCTGTTTCACTTGTTCACAGTTACTGTATGAACATCATGCTCTCTTAAATGTGTATGGCTGAGTGCCAGGATGGTAGTTTGAGCATTTCCCTGTGGCTTGTTAGAGTGCTTCCCAGTGAGGGAACCCTCTGGAGGAAGGCTGAGACTGTGTCTTCCCAGAAAGCAACTGGCTACACTTGGAGAAGGAGGTTTGTGCAGTGCAGAGGTGGGCACAGGAACAGCAGGAGATACATAACCTATAGCACAGCAGAGATCAGAAAATGCTGAAAAAGGTGGAACTGGCACATAACCAGGCCTCGTGTAATAGAAAATATTTTTTCTTAGTGACCCAGTGTGACTTTTATTGCAATTCAAGTTTCCATTGAAAAGAGTTTGGACTGAGACCAAGCTTAAATGAAAAAAATTTGCACCTGCAACGACACAGTGTGTAGGCGGAATTAATGGTTTTTATTTCTGTTCTGCTTCTTCTTGAGTTTCTTCCACTTCAGAAAGTCTTATACTTGTTTTTGCTCTCGAAAGCTGCTGCTTTTTTCTTGTGATTTTTATGTACTTTTTAAGAAGAAAGTTTCTAGTCACTCTTGCATCAGAATCCTGTCAGTCCTAGGATCCAATAGAATAGAATAGTTCAGTTGAAAACGACCTACAACAATCATCTAGTCCAACTGCCTGACCACTTCAGGGATAACCAAAAGGTAAAGCATGTTGTCTGAATGCCTCTTAAACACTGGCAGGCTTGGGGCATCAACCACCTCTCTGGGAAGCCTGTTCCAGTGCTTGACCACCCTCTTGGTAAAGAAACATTTCATAATGTCCATTCTAAACTTCCCCTGGCACAGCTTTGAACCACTCCTATGCGTCCTGTCACTGAATACCAGAGAGAAAAGCTCAGCACCTCCATCTCCACTTCCTCTCCTCAGGAAGCTGTAGACAAACTCAGAGTCCTTAGCTGCTCCTTATAGAACATTCCTTCCAGCCCTTTCACCAGCTTGGTTGCCCTCCTCTGGACACATTCAAGGACCTTAGCATCCTTCTTAAGTTGTGGGGCCCAGAACGGCACACAGCACTCGAGGTGAAGCCACACCAACACTGAATACAGCAGGATAATCACCTCTTTTCACCAGCTGGTGATGCTGTGTTTGATGCACCCCAGGATGCGGTTTGCCCTTTGGGCTGCCAGGGCACACTGCTGGCTCATATTGAGCCTGCTGTCAACCAGCACCCCCAGATCCCTTCCCACAAGGCTGTGCTCCAGCCACTCCTCTCCCAATTTGCATTGTTTCCAGTGTTACTCCATGACAGTATAAATGTCATTTTGGCCTTATAGATTCACTATAACTGATATATATCTTTGTTTTCCTAAAAATTTTTGGAAACACTGCAGCTGTGCAGGATTAATCTGACTCAGAACTTGGTCAGGTAAAATAACACTTCATTTCATAACATCTATTCAATTACTGTTCTTCCCAGGGACAATGCCCCACTTCATAGGTATCACTATTTTTTTTTTTTTTCCTTTTACTAATATAGCATTATCTTGGGCAACTGATTACCCCTAGACTTGCTAATGTCATCTGCCCTAAGGTTATGAATATTCTGGAATCATATTGAATACTGGAGAAAAAAAGAATCTGAAAACTTTTTTTCTCCCAGGAAACAGAAGCTTATAGAGGAAGTCCATCACAAGCAGGATAGTTACTTATTTTACTTCTCTCTCTTTATTTTTTTTCCTATTTGATTTTGTTAGCAGACTGTGTGCGGTTTGTTACTCAGCACCTCAGCTTTTTAACCATGCTGCAGTGTAGTCTTTGCCTCCCACAGATGAGAATATGTTTCATTAACTACATGCAAACTGAGAATGAGATCCCATCACCAGGCAATTTCTGATACACATATATGTGTTTTATATTATATATATTCATGTAAATGTACATTCCTTTTTCCCCCCTCCTTTTCCTTGCACCTTTTGCTGGCATTATGGATTGCTACTTGTACAATACCTTCCCTGAAGGAAGCAACATACTGTCACAGGAGGCTGGTCCAGCTCTTGCACCAGTACTGCACTTTGTTCATCTGCACCAGTACCATCTGCATTAGCACCGGTACCAACAGAGTTCTGGAGCAAATCAAGAGACGCTACAGAGCTCTAGGAGCAAAAGTGAAGAGCACAGGAGCCCCGTGGGCTTTCTGTAGCCCTAAGTTGGACTTGCTATAGGGGACAGTCTTCAATAGAAATGGATGCATTCTGAGAGTTAGTAAGTGGCCATTCTGAGAGTTAGTAAGTGGCCATGCGGCTGGTGTTGCAGGCAGCCTCTTGGCTTTTGTAACCATGGGTTCTTCTTTGAAAAACAGAGCAAGAGACGGGATCCATCCACAAACCACGTAAGAGTATTTTCACCTACAGGGTTGTCAAGCAGATGAAATTTTAAAGTATCTATGTTCAGGTTGGCATTAACACCTAATGACAAGATGAAGCAAACAGCGGCAGGGGTGGTAAGCGTGCAAGGAAGAGTAATAAAAGTCTTGGAAAGGATAAAACTGGTCAAAAAAGGTCACAGCAATGTCTGTACAGACATTACATACAGCCTTGGAAATAAGAAGGAGGAGCTAGATCTCCTGTATGTGGATAAAGAACTGCGATGTCATTAGAATTGTCAGGATGGAGTGGGATGGCTTGTATGACTGGAACTTTGTGATGACGGATAGATAGGGGCTCTTCAGCAAATACAGGCAAGGAAGACAAGGAGCAGGGTCTTACCCTCTACGAGAAGGAGCTGCTCAGATGTGTGCAGCTTTTCTGTAGACTAGACAACAGGCTGATTGAGCGCTTTTAGGTCAGGATCAGGGGAGAGGCCAGTGAGGGTGACATTGTGCAGGGGATGTTACAAACTACCTGGTCAGGGTAAAGTACTGTATGAAATCTCTGGATCATTTTGTTCCTATGGGACTTGAGATTCTGTCTTGCCACTTACTGAAAGGGTAGTGTGAAGGCATGCAAGCAATTAATGAGGCTTCTGAAGGGCATCAGGTTTAGCCTTTTAACATGGACTAGCTCAGGTGTAAACGTCTGTGCGGTAAAGATGCAGTTAGGTTTAGGTTTTAAACCTGCATAGGCAGGTTTAGATTAAACATTAGGAAGAAGTTTTTCACTTTAAGGGTGGTGAGGCACTGGAACAGGTTGCCCAGAGAGGTTGTTGAGGCCCCATCCCTGGAGGTGTTCAAGGCCAGGCTAGACATGGCCGTGGGCAACCTGGTCTAGTGGGAGGTGTCCCTGCCCATGGCAGGGAGGTTGGAACTCAATGATCTTCAAGGTCCTTTCCAACCTAAACCATTCTATGATAGTCAGGTGGGTCCTGTTGTCTATGGAGTCTTGGACTAGGTGGCAGTATGAGCATTATGATACCTTGTGCTGGTCATAAAGGAGATGCCAAAGTGATCCGTTTCTCTTCAGACAGCTTCATTCCCTGAACGTTTGCCTTAGGTACATATTACATATGCTATATTTTCTAGGTATTCTTTTGCTGTGGCTTATATTTATTTAAACTGAAGCAAATAATATTGTAAGGGATTATAAACTGCATTAAGGACAATTAATCTGTCTTTAGGAGTAAAATCAGTGGATCAAGCTGAAGAAGTAATATATCTTGTTTTCTTTTCCTGACTATTGCATCAAAGTTATATAATTTAAGAAAAAAAAACCAAACACAAACATTCACTACACCTTCTCTGTGATTATGCAATTCATGTTGCTTGTCTTTCTGAAACTTTAAAAAATAACTCAGTATAAACATATGGACCATGCACAAGGCCAGTGGAGACAGTTCAGAACAGAGCAGCAGCAGCAGCACACTTTATCAATCTATATCTTTAAAAATCAACAAATTAAATCCAGACTAGTAAAAGAATTATGCATATGTTCTTGATATGATGATGTAGTCCATCTGATTTACAGTGTGACCAAGGATGCTAAAAGGCTTCTAAGGGTTCAGCTTTGTTCTGGCTGGGGATAAAATGTGATAGCAACTCTTATATGCTACTAATCTTTAGCATTAGAAAGAAATAATGCTCTCAAGAAATGCTCATATGTGACCTTTTTCTCACATTGCAGTCATTCAAATACTGATACTTAAGTTATTGTCCTGAAATACCTTCAGGAAAATGTCCTTGAGCTCAATGGAGTAACTCATCTGTCCCAGAGAATCTCATATCTACACCTGCTATACTAAATTCATGTTTCTGAGGTTTGTGAACCAAAGCAGCAGACTGGAGATTGTTGTTTTAACTAAAAAATTTTGATTGTAGACTGCAGCAGAATTCTTAGCCAGAAGGAATATTAGCACCTATAATTTACTTCTGTGCCCTGATCACATCCTTTCCTTCTGTCCTTCAATTTTGGAAAATGTAAGATAACATGCATGTTCTTTCTCCCAGTGATTAACAACTATAAACAAAATTCAGATGTTTTACTAGTGTTAGTTAACATTTGCAGAAGACTGTGAGTCATTATTGGTGTATTTTGCTAAAAGGAGTAAAAGTCATATCCATCTCAACTTCTAGCCTTGGTGTTTGATTGTGCGCATATGACAGCTCATTTAGCCATCAGCATAGCACTCCTTTCTGAAAATCAGTAAAATCTGTGGTAATTCTTTTGATTGCTCATTGTTTGAATGTTCATCTCTATACTCTTTGAACATATCTAATGGTTAGTGTTGGAAATAAAATGAATCTTTACTGTTCTTTACTAAAACTGTGAAAAGGAAGGGATGAGATAGTCACTGTTGCTATTGTATCAGAAGAATACTCAGATCACCTCTCCAAAACATTTTGATCTAAAAAAATGAGAGAAGATGACAGCTCCTTCTACAACAGCAAGATCTTACCACTTATGCTTCAGCGTCTTTGGGATGGCTGGAGATGCAGTAGTCTGCCTGAAAGTACGTTTCCCTGTTCTCCCTAATATCGAAAAGAAGCTGGATGATAGAAGAGATACAAAATTGGGAATCAGTATATCTGGACAACATCGAGCAAAGAAACCAGGTCACCTAAGAGTAGGAAACACCTCACCTGAATCTGTAGGAGAAATCACAGCACAAATGAAAAGTGATACGGTGACTTCCAGTCTTTCTATTCAACTATTCATTGTCTACTCATTTAAAAGAGTTTTCAGTTTAGTGAATGTGTAGTGAGCATCACTGACGACACACTTTCAAGTCTAAGGAAATTGGGGAGTTTCCACTGTTTACACAGTCTTCTCTATGAGTTCCTTTGAGTGGCTCAGTGGTACAATTGATACTGTAGAATTTTCTGTGTCTATGTGGTGTGTGGGCATTGCACAAAGTTCTTGTCCACTTCTTCTGTTCATGATATTTTGTATCCCAGCTCTTGTGCTTGCAGAACTTTCAATATCATTCATTCACAATGTAGTTTGTCTTCCTGACTACAAAAATAGCTATATTTACTCTGCACTTTCATTTGTTTCAAATTTAGAGGGGATGAAAAACAATTGTAATCATACTGTAAGAAGTATGCCAAAGTAAGATTCATAGATGTGCATTAATTTATGTGATGTGTTTCACTTTCAGAAAGTGGTGTTTGAACATGGAGAGACTTAAATACTGCCCAAATTAGGACAGATATGCCACATCCTTAGAGGTTTTATCAGAGTGTCTTTGCTTAATCCAAGTAAAAGTGCCAGAATTAATGTTATTCTTATGAAATATGGTGCAGGGGGACTTACAGTAAAACCTAATAATTCCTTAACTCTTCTAGATAAAGTAAGAAAAAATATCTTTATGGATGATGATTAAATAAAAGACGTGCTTTTGGATTCAAAACAGTATAATGTTATGCTGGTCATTAAAGTGAATTGCTGTTTTCCTCTCATTTTTATGACAGAATTGAAGAGAAAAGCACTTGAAAAATACTGATCTTATAGGATGAAAGAGCATAGGATGATCCTTTGCAAGTGGCAATTTGCAGAAATAAGTGCTGAGTTCATGGATGTACAGGGAGTGGGATTTATTTCATCTGATTTTAGACATCCAAATGAGATGTTTGCAAGTAAGCTAGTAACTTCTGTAGTCAATGGAGAGAAAGAGATAATTTATGGAAATATGTTCAGGGTGTTTTTCTCTTCAGAAAAATATTCCCTATATTAGAAAATCAGTCTGTTTTCAAAGAATTTGCCTTCTGTGCAGGCAAACACACAAAGGGAGTCTGTGTTCTGGGGTCAGCATGCCTATTCCAATCTGGGGAGGCTAATAGAGTAGATGAACTTCCGGCCCTTTTCAGAGAAGGGCTGATGAGGTTATATCTATTTGCTCAGGGCCTTAGCCAGTCAAATTCTGAAAATCTCCAAGGCTAGAGATTCCATAGCCTGTTGGGATAATTTAATCCTTAACCACCATCACAGCAAAGATTTTTTTCCCTTCTGTCCAGTTGGAATTTCCCCTCTTGTAACTTTTCTGTTGCCTGAGTCTTTAGATTCTGGCCTCTCCTCAGTACCAAGTCTTCATCATATTTATCCTGTGCTACTTCTAGCACAGAATGATTGTCAGCAGGCCCCATCTCAAGAGATGTCCAAGCTTCTCATTTGGTGCAATCAGAATGCATTCATCTATTTCCCACTGACCCTTTGGGAGCTTGATAGCTTTCCCATTTCCATCACTGGGAACTGTGAAGTTTGTCTCTCTTTGTCCATGTTTTTTCCAAGTGGATATCCAGCTATATGAAGATCAGCTATGATGTACCGAATATGTCTGTGCATCTGGTTATGCTACACTCCAACATAGTACAGCCAATGTTAGTAGGAGCATTAATCTGCTTTTATATTCCAGACATTTGTTTTGAAGGCTTCCGTTCAAACATATATCAGTTGATGGGCAGCTGCAAAGTTCAGGTAGCATCTGACTCACGGGAGGAATGGCAAAGAATCTGATTGCATTGTTGGGTTATACTTCAGCAAGAAGAGTAATATAGAGTAAGCTGGAACATCCTTTTTTAAATTATTTTTGTCAGAACCATGAATGCTTTGAACACGTTCCATGAAAATCCAACCAGTTCTCTCCTCTTGTTCTCCCCCTTCGTTTTGTTTCTCACTAATGCTAATTCATAAGAAAGCTATTTAAATGGAGAGAAATTAAATATAAGTCCAGTAATGTAAGGGTACTTGTGCTTAGAAGAATCACTGTGTTCTTGTCTAAAGTCTTTCAGGCTTCATTCAGGAATAGTTGTAAAGCGTGCAGGCTGTACTTGTACGGGTGCTCACAGGCTCTGAAGCCAGATTACATGAGAAGGTGTGTGAATGTTGGATATGAAATTTCCTTCTGTGTACAGAATACCTTTCCAAAGTCCATACTGCACTGAGTTGGTCATTTGATATTCTTGGTTTGTTATTAAAAAATTGCTGATCTTATGAGTCCTCAGATTCACTGAGAATTGTATTCACAGATGTGGCTAAATCCTTTGATTTCTTGTTGCATTAGCTGACCTTTACCTCTGATTACTCCACCTAAGTTTTCACCTAATTATCCAAGATAGTGGTGTTTCTGTGTTGGCCTTAATGAAAATGTGCTGTATTATCTAGGGTGACTGAAGCAGGTTTTTACTTTTGTGTTTAAAATCCTTGCATAGTTACTCTAGGAACCTTAGTTTTCTGCTGACAGCAGTTTGAAACTTTCAATACGTTATGAATTTATGTTATGTTATTACTCTCATGGCCAGAATCACAAGAAAATTATCACTTAGGAAGCCTGACATTGGTATTTAAACTGTTCCAGCTTTAGACAACAAATCCCTTCTTTCAGTTTTACAGAACCTGGGCAAAATATTACTTGTCAGTAAGTCTTAAGAATATTCAAATAGATGGATATTTGTTCTAGGTATAGTGTATGGAAGTCTTGTGCAGATCAAATGTTTATATTCCACGCAATCCATTTTCTCTAAGTATGTGGTTGCTGTTTGACTACTTCTGTATTTCCCCCTATTTTTTCTACCCTTTATTATTCTGAACTGTAATCTTAACAAAATAAAGGGAAATAAATGTTACATACTTGATTAACATTCAGTTGTGATGAGTTGGCCCTTAAAATCAGATGGTACTAAAAGTTTACAAATGACATTTCCTGTTAGAGATGAGCACCAGCTGTATAGTTTGGACATGGATTTCAAGCCACAAAGATATTCAAATCTGTGGGTTTAGTTTTCATGTCTATCATCATCACTCTATATTTAGATATGTATTTTAGAGATGCCTCTCTAAAGCATGTTTTCTCTTTTGTAAATTGCATCCTATTTCTGTCCCCCTACACCTCCCTCATTCTGTACAATTAACTATATTTTAATCTAGCTGTATGATGCATTCTGTTCTGAACAGGGACCATCATTTATTATAGTCATTTTCTGCAATGTCTGTAAATTAGATAATTATTCTCACCAAGCTTTCCAAAAGGAAAGAGTCAAGTCAGTTTTTGCTCAGCGATGTACGCATTCTGAGCAATTCAGCAGTGTCCAAATAATTATCTCTCTTTAGAGTTCTGAGGCAGTAGAACAATAGTGAAAAGCAACAGTGAACTTCTTTTCCCAGAAAGGCGTTACATAAAGACGCAGTCTAAAATCTTATGTTGTTCTCCTGCTAGGTCTCACCAGCTAAGTAGGCTCTGCGTGCAACAGCAAAGGAGGAGGTTGCTAAACCAGGCTCCCAACTCTTTGGAAAAACTTTGGAGTCATATATTGAGACGTGGCACTAACTCCTAAGCCATTACAAATCAGAACAGTAGTTTCTGCTTTTTAAACTGAATTGTTGGTGGAAATCCCACACTCTAGATAAGAAGACATCATTCATAACCAACAGTTCTTTCTAAATTTGGTGTTAAACTTTAATTCAGGGTCGATCACCAGTTTCCTAACGTTCCTGTTTTCTCTGTCAGCATCTCCATTCATGGGTAATTCTAGCCAATTTTCTTTTTAACTGACTCCCTCATAAAAATTCTTTGTTTCTGTAAGGAAAGAAAAATTTCTGTGTGCTTTTCATTTGTTTGTTGGGCAGTATTTACCATTATAGTAATTTTAATGTAGGGTAGGGACTCTGTGGCTCTCAGGTTGAACGTAACTTCGCATTTCATTTCCCACTGCTTGTGGCTACAAAAGGTTTACTGTGGCAAAGAAGTCCACATCTTTCAAACATGTCACTAAGAGTCTGCTTAGGACTGTGAAGGTGTATTATATGACGCAGGCTTAGCACGCTTATTTAGAACTGCATTTTGGCGATATCCATCTATTCGTTTTTCTTAAGCACTCTTCCTTTCCTCCCAGAACATCTTCACCATGATTGTCTCAGTTGGGAAATGATGTCTTGGCAAGAAATCTGACCTTCTTATCGTTCCATAGAGCAATGTCCAACAAGATAGCAGTTCAGAAATTAACAGCATAATTTCTGATTGACCATTTTTTTCAAGGTTTTGAAAAATAAAAAAAATAGTACTTTCTAACTCCACTATTCTATATCTCAGGGAACAACTTCAGTGCTGTAGAAGGATAAGAATAATCTGGCATTCTTACATTCCTGAAGGAATCCATGTAAAAAATATTGTGGTGGAGGGGGTAAGCCAGTAAGACTGCTGTGTTCCAAACTGACAGAAATTTCTGTACTTCAAGAAAACAAAGCTAAACTCTTCTCTCACCTTGCTGCTCAGAGCAAGTTCAAAGCTGGTAGCTGAAGGTAAAAAAGTAAGCACCTCAGATAATAAAGACATATTTCCAAGCTTATGCAGGGTAATATCAGTCTTTTTTTTTTTTTCCTGCAAACATTAGAGAGCATATACCAGAATAATGTATTAATAGCACATTCACAATATGCTTTCAGTCACATCTGTAGTAAAAAGCTATCTTGGGCCCAACATGGAGACATAATATTTTTACTGGTTTTCTGAACTCTGACTGGATTGAATAGCTCTATTTTGAATATGATAATAAGGTATATTCTGAAGATTTAAATTTGCTTATGAGACTTGGTCCATGAAAATCAAGTGTTTAATTAACTAGAAGGCTTTTGAAGAAATGTACTCAGCTTGCATAAACCCATATGCTACCCTGCAGACAGAAGATAATGTAACAGGGTGTGAAACAGATCTGTTGACTACCTTGGGGCATCAGAGCTTGGTTTGACTCCCAGTTTACTTTTAGTACTAGTATGAAACATTTATTCCTAAAATACAATATTTTCATGTTCCTTGCCGTGACTCCTAGTGTTAGAACTTAGTGGACAGTCTAAATAGGGGGTGATTTATTATGGAGAGGTTGATAGGAATCCACTGAAGAGCTCAGACCAATGTCTGGCTGTATTGAACAAGTGTCAGTCTGCTTCTTGTACGGATGCTTACTTCACACATGGGCTTAACAATCTGTGAGGACCCTTGATCACAGATTACAATGGTCTTTCCTGGCCTCAGTCTTTTACAAACGTCTGAGAAAGCAAGAAATCTTAACAACCCTTGATCTTTCTGCTGAATTAGTTTTCCCTTTCAAATTAAATGCCATCTATTGTTTGCTAATTCAGGTAATTTAAACTAACATGATTGCATGGAAAGTTTTACAAAATCTTTTTTTAGCCTGGAAGGACGTGATTCTATTTATGAGTCAAAGTAAGCTCCATTTAATTGTCACTGAGACTATGATTTATTTGGCAGGATTACTGGGTTTTACTGATTTATCTGTTTATTTTGTTGCTGTCATACAGTGCCCTTTACTTAGTGATGGACTAATACATTTGTTTTTGTTTGCTTGGTTTTTCCTCATTAGTAAACAGCTCCAGACTCTCTTAATTTGCTTAAGCCATATGCTTTCCGGAGGCTTTGGCCATTCATCTAAGAGGCGAGGCATGATGCACAACGTGCTATGCACATCTTACCTTGTGCTATCCCAGGTGTATCAAGTATAATGGAGAAGACCTTTTTTTTTTCTTCTTATTTTATAACTAGTGCTATTAATTTTTGTGTATACATTGTTGCTGCATGTCTACCAACAACTGAATCAGGAGCTGCTTGCCAGCAATGTGGGAGTGAGGAAGCCTATGAATTATCTTAACTCTTTACTGGTCAATTTGAATTTTATGACAGCAGAGTTTTTGTTGTGTTTTTTGTTTTGTTTTTTTTTTTTTTAATAAGCAAAAAAAAACCCCAGCTCTTCCAAAATTAAATGCACTGAAAAAAAGGCAGCTACAGATCCTTCTGGAAAAGCCTAGTGGCTTCAGTAAGGATAAAACAAAAAACTTTTACAGAACTGTAGAGGAACATAAATTATAGAAATGGAAATAGCAAGTTCCATAGAAATGATTCTAAAAACCCCATAGAATTTAATAGAAAGTGAGAGTCTTTCTAAAATTGCTTTTTTAACCATCCTATAAATTGTTAAAATGAGGATATCATTCTCTATTAAACTCCTTAAGGAGGCTCTGAGAGTCTCTAATTTTCTATTCAGTTTCAAAGGGGTGATCCCAACTCGGCAGTCTTTCTCATGTGATTGGATTCATTGACATCAGTGGGTTTGTTCAGAAAATGCAAAGCCTGTGCCAGACGTCATGCCATGTTATAGGAAAGTTATGCAATATAAAACATTGTCATCTTACTTTATAGTGCAAATCATTTATACTGCAGATTTTGATATTGCTAGGGCAAAATCTATAGATGGTGGGTGGGTGGCTACCACACTAGCATGGACAGTTGAGTTCATGTCCAGAACTAAGCAAATAGGTTTAGAGCCGACCAAATTATTTCACCAGTGGAACCAAACAGAGTCGCAGAAAGCAGTACGTCACCCTGGGAACACCTCCACATGTAGACTTGTTCTCTAAACAGCTGGGTGCATTCATACTTGTAGACTCTGAAATGCTACAGACCATCCAGCCAAGCACTGAGATTCTCCTTGTTCATATGTAATTGTCTAAAAGGAGGATGGTTGATTTAAGCCACTTTTCTTAGTGCCTCTCTTTAGTGGGTGAAGATATGAGAAAGAGACCTCAGTGTGATGATTCATGATATTTTTTATTCTTCCTAAAAGTAGTTGTCTAAGTCAACTCTTGAAAAGTCTGTCTCTTCTTAGGAAAAGCTGACTCATCTTCGAAGGCCCTTCTCTGGGACAGCAATCCCATTTTGAGCACAGAGGTATAGTTGCACTTTACATCTATATTATGGAAAGATGTTAAGAATTGCTGCCCAGACTTGTACTCTAGTCACGTCTGAGAGTTTATCAGATGAAATCTGGACACATGATAGAACAGGAATTCCTCCAAACAGCACCTTCTCTCACCCCATGTCAGTGTGAATGATTGTTGGATTAGGGCTCTATCTCATACCAAGAGGCAAGCGCAGGCACAGCCATAATCATTCCTTTTCATAATAATGGGACATAAAGCTAGATGGTCCTCACTGTACAGGATCTACAATAAAATAATTAACTGTACCAAAGGGAAAACAGAGAGACTGTGCTTTTTTCCAATACTAAGTCCTATGCTATGGCTCTCCCTACTAATGACTGCTGTGAAGTTCACCATTGGCATTTTATTTTAGGGTTCTTAATGGGCAACAAAATGGAGACTTCTGATTTGTTTTTCATTTTGATGTATGCTTAATTTTGAGTCTGAGCGGTACGCAGTAGGTATTTCACTTGCTCAACCCATGACAGGTACTTCAAATCCATTTCCTGAGACCAAGCTCTTCATGCCTTCTTGTTTGTATCTTGTTTGTGAAGACATTTTTTATACCCCCCACAAAATTCGGACCCCAATCCTTTCTGGATTTAGTTTAACTGCTTATTTTGAAGGGAAGCTTAACACAGAGACAGTACTCTTGTTTTCTTTCCAGTCAAATGACTATGCTGTAATACAATTTTCATGCACCACACACGAGATTTTACAGCACTTGTATACCAGCTCTGTCTCTTGCTTTCTTTTTAGTCTTTGTCACAATAGTATTCCTGCAAGCCTTCTGTTTTACAGAAGGTGAAAAAAATAGAACAGATGTAGCCAGCAATCTCTGTGTTCTAGCACAAAGTAAAGAAATGGCTTTGAGATTATGGTGTAATTTCAGTCTCAGAAAATGAAATCAGTTTCATCCAGGAAGAAAGGGAGAAAAAATGGAAAAGAAAAAGAAGTGCTATTGAAATGTTTTCTTTCTGTCTCTTTTGACTTTAGTTACTTCTCCCTCTTTGGGCCTGATTGCTTGTTAAAGCATAGTGTATGTTTAACATTGAAATGGTGAAAGCACAAGTTGTTTGCCTGAAATAAGTTGCATTTAAACGGGAGCTGTCATCTTCCCTCCGCCTTATCTTCCTGTCTTCATACATTCTTTTGAACCCCAGGAGAAATCAGATGGAAGAAATTATACACTAGAAACAGATTTACGTTAATGGTGATTCGAATGATGGTAATTGGCGCTAAACAAAGTTATTCTGAAATATTACCAAGGAATAGGTACATTTTTGAAAGCAAACAAGTTCTTACTTCAACCACTGTTACTGATCCTGTGCATGCTCTGAGACTGACCCAGTTGTGAAGGAAAACATTAACTTAAGCCACTTTAGTAAACAGACCCTGATCTTTCTTTTCATCTAGGGCTGTATTCATTAAGGTAGGGATACATAAAAAATGATGGAGGAACTTCACAATTCCTAGCAAGGGTCAATGTGAAATGGCATTGTGCCTGTCCATGGGATCAAATGTGCATCACTGCAGTCAGTGCACTGTCTTCTGCCTGTATTGCAACGATACTGTCGCCCCTCAGTAGTTACTGTGTGTTTGTGTTTGGGGTTAACACCAATGGGTGGCTCAGCCCCACGCAGCTGCTCACTCACTCCCCCACAGTGGGATGGGGGAGAGAATCAAAAAGGTAAAAGTGCAAAAAATTGTGGGTTGAGATGAAAACAGTTTAATAGGTAAAGCAAAAGCTGCATGCACAAGCAAAGCAAAATATGGAATTCATTCACCAATTCCCATTGGCAGGGAGGTGTTTAGTTTTCTGTTCCAGGAAGGCAGGGCTTCATCATGTGTGATGCTTACTTGGGAAGATGCCATCACTCCAAACATTCCCCCATTACTTCTTCTTCCCTCAGCTTTTATTGCTGAGCATGATGTGATATGGTATGGAGTATCCCTTAGGTGAGTTGGGGCCAGCTGTCTCAGCTGCGTCCCCTCCCAGCCTCTTGTGCATCCCCAGCCTACTTGTGCTGGCAGCGCAATGTGAGAAGCAGAAAATGCCTTAACTCTGTGTAAGCGCTGCTCAGCAATTGCTAAAACATCACCTAAGTGAAACATCAACACTGTCTTGGTCACAAATCAAAGCATAGCACCATAGGAGCTCCTATGAAGAAAATTTACTTTATCCCAGCCTACAACCAGCACAGTCTGAGTGTCATCAGGCAGTATATGGTTGATTCTCTTCCTCTTCCTACCTCATGGAGATATTTGGGATCTCGTATTAAAAATTATGGTATCACTACTGAATAACAATTTTGGAGAACTTTCAATGGGCAGCAGCCAAATAAAAGACAAAAAAAGCCACTTTACCCAAACTGTTGCATTCATGTGAAAGACAATACCATAGACAGAAATTTATTTCAAATCTTTCTTCTTTATTGCTGCCCCACATGTTTGTGTGTTTCTGTTTCGATTTAAGGAAAACAAAATAAAACCTTGCTGTGAAAACCTGTTCTGCAGACCACCTAACTGACTCTTCCTTCTTTCAAATAAGAACAGGTAAAGTATTTGAAGACAGTCAAACTGTCATTAACAAAATCTGTTCAGCTGAATGGAAAAAAACCCAAGGTTTTTGAAAACCTCAGTATTTAAAGCCAGTGAAAGCATTTTAAATACATTTTCCTTCTTTTTCGTGTTTCTAACAAAGCCAAAATATTTTGAATATTGGTGTTAATAAGAAAGTCTCCAATTATAAAGTAACAAACAAGATCAAATGAAGACATGGTAGAAGTATTAAAACAGAAGGGTTGCTGCAGACCAGGAAATTGTCTTCTCCGTGACCACAGATAAGTTAAAAAAACAATAGGTTTGAATTTCATCTGTGAAAATTTATGTTGAACTGGATGAAAACTGTTCTAGTGGCTCATGGTAAGGATCATGAAATGGTTAATAGATCACCTGAGCCATTTACATAATTTCCATCACTGTAAATGTTTAAGGCCAGGGTAAATAAATATTGGTCAGAAATAGTAAATGTTTAGTTGACTAGGGTTTGGGTCAAAGGCATAGTAGATAAGTACATAACCACTTGATGCTGCTTTCATCCTTTTGTTTGTTTGTTTTTATTGTTTAATAGTCTTCAAGTGACTGTGGATTTCATCAATGAGTTAGGTTTTAGTTGGCCTGGTAAACCACCTTATAAACAGGGGGTCCCTTTCAGAAAGGAACCGAAGTAGGTTCATTTTTTTTCAATGAAGAGAAGTGCGTGCCTGCTACTTAAGTAGATCAGGTGAAATGAGCACTCAAAGTTCTTACTCTTCCCCTGATAATGGAAAGATCCCAGGTGACTAGCTTAGAGTTAGACATTGATGCTGTCAATGTTTAAACTTTGCTGAAATGCATCTTCCACCTTGCCTAAATCCCCGAGCCCTGACTTCAATAAACATGCTCAGAGTCTTTCTAACACAAATCAGAAATGCAAAGCTCTTCCCAATATGAAATGCTAGACATTTTCTTTTCAAATAACATAACTTGAGTAGTGTGGCCATCTGTAAAAATGAATAGAAGATTTAACTGGATTCTCACTTTTCTCTGGAAAAGGTCCAAACGTAGATCAATCTTTTCTCAGAAGAGAACTCACCAGAAAGCAGAGTAAATTATCTTTATAGCAAAAATTTCAATATTTACAAAGTCTATACATTGCAGCAATGAAGTCTGACTCCATTTTTTTTTAAAAACATATAGAGGAGAAAATTTCAGGATGTCAGTTTCGATGGGACAGATGCAATTGCTGGCAGCCCTGATTTTCATGCACAAATTCTGGAAAGGAATGTGTCCTTCTTGCTGACAACTTTAAGTTGTTCTCTAGTTAAGAGGAGACATTTTTCAAGCTATTCTTTGGCACATGTTGCAGAAGGCCCAGCTGCCTAGGGTCAGCATTCTCTATTCCATCCATGGATAAGTTTCAGGCATATAAATATTTCATGAGAATTTGAGTTGTCTGAAAATCCTGCCTGATGTCTTTTAAGGTAAAAAACCCAACAAAATACAAGTTAAACAAATAAAAAAAAATATTAAAAGTATCTTTAAACTTCCTAAACCAGCACTAAGACAAACAACTTGTTGTTTTGCTCTGCTATTTGCTTTTAATAATGCCACATTTGTTTATTTTTAGTCTAATTTTGGGGGCTAGATTTTTTCTCTAATTAGCTAATAACATGCATTCATAACAATTTGTGTGATTATAATTTGACTTTAATTGTCTGTATAGTGCCCTGAGTCACTTGGCAAAAAGAAGGCTTATAAATATAGCTCATTATATTATTGACATGCTTTTGTAATTTTCCATTTTCTTCTTAGAAATTCAATATTAAAATATTTGAAGCAATGAGTTATAAGGAGAACAGGGGATGCATCTGTTTAATTAGCCTTCCAGAAAGAGAGAAATATGCCTGAGATTTGGTCACTTTTGATTTTTACTATATCTAGAAAATTCAGTAGAAGTTTATTGGAGGTTGTACTGATATTTACCTACACATAGTTGTCTTTTAAGTCCACCTGAATAATTTTTTCATCAACAAAGTCCTCAAAGATGTGCATCATAGTTAAATAGTGGCTGTCCTGATTTTGTTGTCGCTAATAAGAATTGTTTGATGGCTCTCTTGTGTTACTTGTCTGTTGTATCCAATTCTGTCTTAGGTTACATCTGCTCTGCAGCCACTTAAACTAGCTAGGTTGAATGAAGGTAACAGTGTAGGCCAAGATAAAACAACATGCTGCATGTTTATGAGGTTCTTGGCTGGGTTTTGAAATCAAAACTGATTTACATACAGCTCAAGCTAGACTGTTATCTGTACCCAAGCCAGTTAATTTGTGGGGAGTCTGCTTTGAAGGCATCACTGTAACTCTGTTCTATGCGATGACATTTGGTTTGTGTCTTCAGGTATAAGGAATTATCATGTTTCTTGATGGTATTAGTATCTTCCAACTTAAATTAATTCCTTCAACCAATATCAGAATGCAAACACTAATCCAGTGTGTAAAACTTATGACTTAATCAGTGAAAGCTGATGTAAGTGGACATAGTTGTTACTTTCTTCTCTGAACTTTACCTAGACCAAGCTGGTTTTCTGACCTAATTTTGGACCCTCCATAAAACCAGTGAGAAACTAGGAGGTGGGGGGTCTGGGGGTGGGGGGTAGTAGTGTTGTGGGATGCTGCAACAGGCAGACAGATTTGTGATTCAGCTGAGTTTTGCTTTGCCCTTCTACATGTGGTCAAAAACAGTCTTTGGTACTGAAACAAAAAGAAATATTGAATAAAGGTAACTTCAAACAAAGAATATATTGAGGAAGTCCTTATTTGCAAAGTTCTAGGACATACTGCAGTAGTGAACAAGACATACATATTAATGCTTTGGATATGTTGAATATTAACTTCTAGGTTTGACTTTTAAAATGCATCCCATTGATGGAATACCCTTCTCTCTAGATTAGCATAAACCACTGCGTGAAAACTGATGTTTCCCGAGTCTGTATGTCACAAAAATGTAGAATCATAGAATGGTTTAGATTGTAAGGGACCTGAAAGTTCATCTAGTTCCAGTTCCCCTGCCATGGGCAGGTACACCTCTTGCTAGACCAGGTTGCTCAAAGCCCCATCCAGCCTGGCCTTAAACACCTCTAGGGAATGGGCATCTGCAGCTTCCCTGGGCAACCTGTTCCAGTGCCTCACCAGACTCAGAGTGAAAAATTTCTTCCTGATCTCTAATCATGGATTGCTCTTGGCCCAGATCAAAAGCCTGTCTAAACCAGAACCCTGTCTGCAGTAGTGGTTAAAAACAGATGCCAAGAGAAGAGTGATAGAACAGGACCAGTTTATACTAAGCTTCCTATGAATATCGATCCAGCCCCAGGTGCTTGCATAGAAACGACCACTGGCTTTGCATTTAGCAATTGTCTATGGATTTCTCTACCATGAATTGGTCCAGGCTTGCATTGAGCTCTTCTAAAGCTTTATGATCCACAGCATCCTTAATTCACAAAAAAATTAAAGATATTCTTTAGATATTTTGCACTAATTTCTCCTTCAAATTGAGTTCTCTTGCAAGTGTGTGGAAAGTTGAGGTTTTATACAGAATTATACATTTTGGAAAAAAGTGCTCTAAAAATATGAAAAGCTAAAAAATAGATTAAGTCTGTGTTTTGATGTTTCTTGTCTTCTACGGGTGGAGCTATTTCTACATTTTCTGCTACTTTTTTAGCTTGTAAGGTTCAACAGCTGTAATTTTTCTTTTAGTACTTTATTGGGTTTGTGTGGCAAGGTTTTGGGGGAGGGGAGGGGGGGCAGTGTGCAGGGGTGGCGGTCAACGGCTTGATGTCCAAGTAGAGACCAGTGACGAGTAGTGTTCCTCAGGTGTCGGTACTGGGACCTGTACTGTTCAACGTCTTTGTCGGCAACAGGGACAGTGGGGTTGGGTGCACCCTCAGCAAGTTTGCCGATGATATCAAGCTCTTCGGTGAGGTAGACATGCTGGAGGGGAGGGATGCCATCCAGAGGGACCTGGACAGGCTGGAGAGGTGGGCCCATGAGAAACTCATGAAGCTCAACAATGCCAAGTGCAAGGTCCTACACCTGCGGCGGGGCAATCCCAAGCACAAATACAGGCTCGGTGGGGAATGGCTGGAGAGCAGCCCTGAG